>NC_081411.1:815210219-815487719 GCF_030272615.1 Cryptomeria japonica | reverse complement strand
GAGTCAAGTCAGCCTTGCCGAGTCAGAGCCGAGTCTGAGTCTGGGAACTTTGATTTAATTTATTAGATATTCCAATAAACAAAATCTAGAAAAATTAACCTTGTAGTTGTGTATTACTCTTCAATAACTTTTCTACGCCTATTTGTCTGAAAAATGGAGTTTAGAGGCGGAAGATATGGCTTGTTGAAGAGAAAAAGTGGAGCAGCTTCATCCTGCAATATTTGATAAAAAATGGTAGAATCTTTTAACAAAACCTTCATCGATGGAAAGTTCTCATTTCTAGCTTTCTATTTAGTATTTGTTTGACAATTTTTTACACTTGAGGCAAAAGTAATGTACATTAAAAAAAAAATAAAAATGTTGAAATCTCTTGTTAGATTCAAATCACGCCTGCTTCTGGCTTAATTTCTGCAAAATTTTTTAATTGAATGCAACAACTAATTAGATACCTAAATAGTTTTTCGGCCTTGGCACCAAAACTGAGAAATCATTCTTCTTTCCAATAAGTGGAAGCTATATTTTTGAAGTAAATATGAAAACGACTCCATTAAAAAGATTTCACTTTTTTTACTTTGATTTTTTACTATGTCCAATCTCTGATTTTGATGAAAAAAATTTCGTTCTTGACTTTCTTAGAGCTTCTAGATGCTCTGGAAATGCTGAAAATGCCTCCAGTATTATTAAAATGTTACAATCACCCAGAAGTCATAGGAACACTTATGCAAACTAGATTAAACGGATGCTTATTTTTCCTTTAAACTGTTTTGATTCTCCAGGTCATACAAGGATGCAAGAGAAGAGCATATTAGGTTTTTGAGGAAAATCTTTACTATCTATTAGTTTTAATCTCTCAAAAAATTAGAAAATACAATGAGCTATACCAGACAACATGACTTTGATACCATGTTAGATTTTGTGAGAAGCGAGAATCAAGCCAAGATTTGATGTTGGTTGTAGATCACATGCAACTCCACTTGATAGATGATCGAAGATTAAAAACATAGAATGGAGAGAAAATATGAAATGAGAGAAAACAAAGACAATACAAAAGAATTCTAAGAATACTCTCGATGCTCTCACTAAGCTATCATTGAACTAGTGAAGGTGGGAGTAGAGTGCTATATAAATAGCAAAAATAGGGCATATACATTCAAGAGGTGCATTAACTCCTACTACCCATAAAAGGAGGGGGGTTTTACATACTTGGCAAATGCCAAAACATGTGGCATAATCTCCTTAGGTGAAGACAAAAGGAGTTATGAAAGGTGGTACATAAAGCCAAAAGAGGGTGAGAAACCGAACTACCCCAGTAACCTACTCAGGTAAGGACAAAATAGTGGTTATGAGAGGTGGCACAAGAAGTCAAAAGAGGGTGTGTAATTCAACTTAGATGGAGTGACGCATGTAGCTGATGTATTTTGCTACGTGTCCTCATATGAAACAATCCTAATAAATCTAAGCAAGCTTAAATAATGTGTAGGAAAACATAAATACCCCTAGCACAAGGAAAATAAAAAAAGCTACACTAACAATAGGATGTTCCACTTCTAGCAAAATAAGTCACATGCCAGCAGATAACTTCCACATCTAGCCAAGAAGTATTACACCCAACTATATGGTAGATTCTCTTAACAAAATCGCCTCAAAATCTGTTATGAATGTATACGCCTAGGTGCAAATCTTCTCCCATGGTGTCCAAACTCATTATCTACAAGTTTTTTCAATTCTTACAAATATTTTATTAATTTCCTTGTAATTTTAACGCCCAACCAGCTATGAAGGAACAACCATTAATTGATTCCACATGCCATTGTAAGCCTTAACTAAACCCTTGGCGTGCTCCTTCCTTCCCACTTCCAGCTTGGTAGTCAACAATATACTTATAATCCTACTCAAACTCCACGCCCAACATAAAAATATTTAACGCCCAACCAATTCTATGCTTCACGCCAACAAAATCCTTCAAATATGGCGCCCATTATCTCTATTGTGTATTCTTTTGTAAATACTTTGATAATTTGTCTTTCTTGCAAGACATCACAGACGCTTGAGAGTGGGTGATAAGATGCTACACATGTCAAAGAGTTGGAAAACCCCTCAAGTAGGACTACACACCATTGTTCCCTTTACAGTCGTAGGAACTCTTTGAGAGGTGGGGACTGGATTTCATTGGTCCATTAAAAGCTAGCCAATTGCATTGATGCAGATACATTGTTGTAGCAATGAAGTACTTGATATAGTGGGTTGAGGCAAGAGCACCTCTAGACAATAATCTATTAGTATGACAAGATTTATATATGAGCTGATTGTCTCCAGGTTTGACATTCCCATTCAGATCACAAGCGATCGAGGATACACTTCGTGAACCATATCATTTGGTTGATGATGACAATTCCAAAATTTTCACAACCTATCAAGTCCATACTACCTGAGAGAGAATGGCTAGGTCGAGTCAACAAACAAGGTATTGATTTCAGTCATCTACATGTCTTGTGGCATTGAAGAAGCGGATTGGGAAGAAAATTTACCAGCCATACTATGGGCCTACTGTACGACATACACACACATAGTTCCAACTTATGTACAAGCAAGAAGCAATGGTCCTCGTCGAGTATATGGTTTTCTGAGTTTGAGGATTGCTATCGAGAACCGACTTGGCAATATAGAGAGTTTAAGGGAACGACTTTGCGCTAAATAAGCTTGATGAAGGAAGGGTGCTTGCTCAATGGGCCACCGAAGCCATACAAAAGTGAATGAAGTATTGGCACGAAAGGCACCTATGGAGAATAAACTTTCGGTTGGGACAATTAGTTTTAAAGTATAACAGTCATAACGAAAGCCAGGGAAGTTCAAGGTAAGATGGTTTGGTCCCTTTAAAATCTGATAAGTGGGAGACAATGGAGCTATCAAATTGGAAAACTTGGATGATACCTTGTTGAAGGATATTATCGATGACTCAAAATTAAGATTGTATAGAGAAAGGCAAAAGACCTTGATAGCAATCAATATGGTGGATTGGACAACTTGTGCAAAGGAGGCTGACATCAAATTAGGGGCAATAATTGGAGAGTACCCATCGAGGACAAGAGGGAAATTGTAGGAATTGTCATACCAACTACAAAACCATATTTGGTCAATTGTATGTGTGGACCACCACCAACCCAAGTGAGATTCTGCAATGGTACTTAAATAATACGTGTTTCTTATTCAGTTAAACGAACTGGATATGTAAGTTATGAAATGGACATAGAAATAAACACATATAAAGCCAAAAGGAAACGAGGAAGAAGTGGAATGACCTAAGTTCTTCGAAGAGGAAGAAGATGGCCAAAAGTTGAGACTGGTATTAATGGCACCACTTGTTATAATAGTAGAAGGGTCTTGGTATAATGAAATGGTGATTCATTATGCAAAAGAAAAGGGGATATTGCCACAACCACTACCATGCACTACTAGCGGAATGTGGTGAGTGGTGAAAAACCCATTGGGGCTCCAGTTGTACAAGGAGAAATTATTACATTGAATCAATAGCAAGGCAAAAGATTACTCGACGACTGTAAGAATGTTGAAAAAGGTAGGGATCATAGATAAATTTTTTGATTTGGAATATTTTGGTACTTGTGAGAAAGAATGTTTGAAATGGCCGTATAAGTCATGTCTATGGAGGCATGATACAAAAGTAAGAGAAATTTATATGAGGGGAAAAGAGAAAATTTATAGGAGGGATGGAAAATGGAAAGAAAAAGCAAAAAATAATGGAGTCGGAAAAAGTTAAAAAATTAAAAAGGGGAAATATGCAGTCGGTTAGTACAAAAAAATGTTAAAAAAGGAGGTATTAAAATACGAAGGCCGAGGAATATTAAATTAAAAGGAAAAAAGATTGAAAACTGGAGCAAAAAGTAAAATCTTATTATAGTGTGGGAGTTGGAAAGTATTAAATTGTTCAAAGAGAACATTATTACGGTACCAAGGCCAAAAAATAAGAGCATTAAAGTGGTGATTATTAAATTATTAAAAAGGGAAAAAATAAAGTGGACTATCAAAATATTAAGGGGGACAAGGATAAATTATCATTTTTTAAAGTCACAAGAGCACGACCTTGGCAATTTTTGAAGGTGCGATCTCCAATCCAAAGCCTACGACAACAAGAAACAACTCACATAGTACGACGAAGATCACAAACCCTTAGCGTATGGCATAAAAGTTCCTTAGGTGTACGATTGCCTTTCACTCCATTGAATGACCTCCATTTCATTCTTTGCGACAGTGCAACTTCAATGTATGGCTTATTATTCTCATTGTACGACCATTTTCACTCTCAACAACATCATCTCCTAGCACACAACCTTAGCGAGTTTTAATTAGCGTACGACCTTGGCAAATTGTATTCAATGTTCGACCTTTTAGGTACCTTGTTGTACGACTACCATCTTATCTCGTGCAACTCCTACATCTTGTTTTTGGGGTACGATTGGCATTGTACAACATCGTACAATAAGGAGATCATCATTTCTGCATTGTACAAAAGCATAGACATCTATTGAAGGTGCGATTCTTCCTTAGCATTGTACAACTTTTTCTTCATTGCATCGTATGACAACCTGTTGATGTGTTTTTCATGCACATGCGAACACAAAATAAAATACCAAGGTATCTTATCCTCTCTTGAACAAAGTTATTCGAATGCTGAAGATCTGCCTAAGGATCAATCGAAATAACTCCAAGGTTCTTATATGTAGGGTCTCTACGTGTGGATAAGCTCAATTTGGTCTGATGTGATTATGTTGGAATCACATGGGGACTTACGTTTGTATGCTTGATTGCTTGATTTGCTGGAACTCAAGTCCTATCTACTCAATGGGGAGAATAAAGAAATGGCGAAAGGTAAAGGGTTCAAAAAGTGTACTCTATGACCTAGAATGTAAGAAGATGGATGAACGAGTAGGTGGAGTCCTTCTGGGCTAGGTCTCACCATGCATCTAAACAATTCGACACCACCTCAGTGCAATCTTCTAAGGGAATTTTGAAGATGTTCAAATCATTACCATCAAATGCTGATCACCATCCAAGTTAATGCATGAACAATGAATGTATAACAATTTGAAATTAAGCTCTTTAATGCCAGTTGACCACACAATGCACACTTACAGTCAGTAAGATGCTAGTGGTATGGACTAGGTGGATTCCATGCGAGTGCAGTCAATAACTTCCTTCATTCAATCTAATCATTTACCATCTAAAACGAAGATTCAACAAGAAACCATGCATATTGCAAAGAAACAACACACTTCACTATAACTTCAATGAAAATGGAGTTCATTTCCAATCAAGGCAACAATTTCTTGCCTTCTCTTCCTACTCTACTCTGATTTCTATTCTTCTATCCTATTCATAAACTATTCACTATTCTAACCACTATTAACTATTAATTAACTATTGATCAACTACTAACCTTTACAAATGAAGAGCCAGAGCTTTATATAGAGAGCTCTTTACTTTTCAATGGCTCTGATTGATTTACTATCAATGGCTAGGATTTCAAGATGAAAACCCTAATTAGGGTTTGTTACAACAAACTCCTTTAGCCAATGAGAAAATTACATTCAATGCATGAGAACCAATAGGAAACAGGGGTAGGTACATCGGTGTTTGTGCCTCCATGCATAAGCGTGATTCACTGAATCTGGACATGTTGATGCAGAGACTTCTGATCGGAGGAATAGTGACTGGGATGCCACCTTGTCTGGTACTTGCTTTGTGATGACCTTGGTCGATCCTCCCTCGTCCTTGATGTGCTTGATAAATGATGTACCCTCTCCTTGACTCTCCTATGTTTGATGAGACTTCTTGATTTTGCACAGTGATGGTAGGAGGTCATAGTCAAGTCACTCCTTCTCTGGTGGCATTTTGTGATTTCTCCATGTGATAGAATGAGGCCCTTGAAGATGTTTAGCTCCATTGCTTGCAAGTGTTAAACACTTGAAGTCTTTAGCACTTTGAGTCTTCTTTTATGCACTTAAGGGGCCCTTTGAGGATGATGAAGCTTCCTAATGAGGTCCTCCTTGTCTTTGTCTGTTCTTCCTTCTAGCCCGACCTTCTTGATCTACAAAGAGAACAAAAGATGATTAAGAATACATGATATATATTCATTCTAACACGACATTTCTTACCTTAAGTCATCAATAAGAAGATATTAGGATCAATTTTGCTTTGGACCCTTTGGAAGGACAAGACCTATAATGAAATTCGCTCTAAACCCTTTCCAAGGACGGGACCTATATTGAAATTCGCTTTGAACCCTCTCCAAGGACAGGTTCTATAATGAAATTCGCTCTGGACCCTCTGGAAGGACAAGGAGTGAATTTGGCATTTAGTCTAAAATTCATCATTTCCTTTGCTTCAATTCACTTCTCAAGGCAAGTATACATCAACCCTCTCTCAACCACGCTATAGGATCAAAGATTTTGACCCCAAACAAGGAGTAAATAGGTGTTTAGGAAAATTCGCTCTGGACCCTTTGGAAGGGTTAGGAGCGAATTTTGCATTTTGCTCCATTTTCCTTCATAAAAATTCATTTCTCATCCTTTTCTCATAAAAACCAAGTCTTTTGCCCTAAAAAATGCTTAGGAATAGGTTTTGCCCAAGGGCTTAGGCAAGGTACAAGACCTCCAAGAAAATTCGCTTTGGACCCTTTGGAAGGGTCAGGAGCAAAATAGCAATTTTGCTCAATTCTTCCTTCGTAGAACTTCATCTCTCGCCCTTACCTTATCAAGATCAAGTCATTTGCTTTCAAAAATGCTTAGGAATGGATTAGTTCAAAGGTTTGAGCAAGTTACAAGGCTTCTTGAAGAAATTTGCTCAGGATCCTTTGGAAGGGTCAGGAGTGAATTTTCTCCCTTAGGCACAATTCACATTTCTTTTCTCATAACTTTGCCTTAGACTTGAACTTTGATCCTTTTCTTTCCATACTCAAGCCAATTTGCTCTCACTATCAAAGAAACAATAATCTGCAAAAAATCGTGATTATACGCGATTAATTGCAGATCGGCCAGGTAGCCGATTTATACCCCGAAATAATCGCCAAAAATCGGTCAAACAGTTCAACGATTTTTTGGAAAAAAATTGGCTAAAAATCGCGATTACTCGCCTGTTAATTGCAAAAAAACCCTGGAAAAACCGCGTTCAGAAACAACATGAAAAAACCCTAGAACGACGCGAAAAAAAACCCTAAACAATGCGAAAATGTACGATTTTGCCCTTTAATTCTCGCCGAACTTCTCAGGAAAATGCAAGATCAATGATGACGCAGCATCCGACTTTGACGGCGACAGCAGCATCTGGATTCAACGATGACAACAACATTCGATGGGAGCATTCGAATTCACAGGTTTTTTTCCTCTTCGAATTTTTGGTTTATTAATTTTTTGTGAATTCGAATGCAATATAAAGTTATAAACTAAAGGATTTTGATTTATAGGAGATAGTTCTGATTTATTTGTGAATTCACAAAACTATATACAGAAAATCAAGACTATAAGCTTTCCTATAAGTATATAGTTCTGATTTTCTGTATATTAATTTCTATATGTTAAGCTAGGGCTAATATAAATTTGTGAATTCGAATGCAATATAAATTTGTTTATTTTGATTTTCTGTGAATTCGAATGCAATATAAGTTTGTTAAACAGTGACCATAGCTTTTGAAGATCTCCATTATATGATAGTAGCCCTAGCCTAATATTGCATTCGAATTTACAGTGACTTAATATATCTTAATATATGAGAGTGACTAGGGTCGAATTCACAGTTGCAAAAACTACAGAAAATCAATAAAAATTTGTTTATTTTGATTTTCTGTAGTTTTTTATAAATTTGTGACTTAATATTTTGTGAATTCGAATGCAACTGTAGTTTTTTGTAGTCACTGTCATATATTAAGCTATATTAAGCAACAATGACCCTAGCTTTTGAAGAATTCGAATGCAACTGTAGTTTTTTGAAGATTTGCTTAATAGCTATATTAAGCACCAATCATATATTAAGCTATAATAAACATAGAACCTAAATCTGATAAACCTTGGTTTATTAAAATCTATGTTCTATGGTTATTAGATTCTTCTTCTATTCTACAATCTGACAAACATAGAACATAGATTTTAATAACTATTCACAGGTTTATCAGATTCTTCCTCAATCTTATGCTCCTTTAGTTATTCTTGTTCACTATTAGGTATTCTAGAATCTGATAAACATAGAAAATTCTTTGTAACATGCTAAATTTTTTAAAAGAGAACCATTCAAATAATCTAACCGTTGCAAAAATAGCCGTTAACATAAGCATAGCAAGATGGATTTAAAAAAAAAGAGTTCAAAACAGGAACATGAATAACGATAACTGAAGATTAAGTACATGGAACTAAAAATTAAGCATACATGCAATATTTAAGAACTAATTAACTTGCATGAAATGAAAGAGAGATAGGGTTTAGAGAGTACTCTTCAACTGATGCTAAATTCTGAACTTCAAACTCTGTCATGATATTGGTGGGGAGGGTAAGTATCATTAGGGCGCTTTTCCGCCTAACCACAGACTATCTAGTCCGCTGTGCCATATCCTTCTGGACTGGCCCGGCCCTTCGCAGGGAGGTAAAGGAATACGAGAACTCAATGCCATCTGAGACTTGGTGTTAGGACCTACACACTTAGTCGGTCATACACTAAGGGTAACTCCCTACTAGTATGATGCTTTGACTAAGGGTGTATCTGGTGCTAAAGATCAGAGTAGTGCATGCGTTACGCAACACCACCTTGGCCAAGGTTTTACACTGTAAGCACGAGTTTTCGCGCAATCAATGATCTCACCCTTCTCTGCAAAAGTCTGGGTTTTTCGAGTTCAGCTGAACTCGAAAGTAAGTCTAAGGACCATCTTGGGGTTAGCGTTCAATAGTTATAGGATAAGTATTTCAAGTGTTATCAACCATTTCTTTCTTGCACAACTACTATGCTTTCAACATGTTTCAATTGAACCCCTGGCTTAGGAAATAGGGGCATAGGAGTCGCCAATTGTACGTTCAAATCCTAAGTACAGATTTTAACCTGCCGGACATGTCTCTGCTGTCCAGTCACTTGGGAGTAACCTCCCAATGATGATGCTACTGCATCATGTACAATCGCGCTCTTCCACCCACTGCCTTCCTAGGCTAGGGTATGGATAAATTTCCTAACACTAGAGAGGTTGATTTTAATAAAATAAGATTATCTAAGTGCTGACTTATCCTCTTAGTTTAAGAAATTCTGGAAGCTTGGTTAGAGGTCAAAATCTTCTTTAGGTTGACTCGGAAAAGAACTCTCTTCCTTGGGATGATACAAATCTGCACCGTTATGTCGGTAAATACTTACCAGTGCATGCCAAGATACGTATACACGGGCACGTGAGTACAATTACCTTTGCGTATACGGCAAGTACTACTAGTTATTAACACACTGGTACATACTTGCCAGTATATGCCCAAGTATGGTACATACGTGTACCTGTATCCGCACCTTTGCAGACACAATGAGTATTCTAGGTGTCTAAGGTTTAAGGCTAGTTTACTTTAGTCATAAATTAACAATGGCCTTATCCTTTGAGTTATACTGACTTAAAATTTCATGAAGAGCAGAGATTCTGCAGGTAAGATTTATTCCAGATTGTAGTTTAACTGTGATTTACAAGTGAGTCTATAAAATTTGTTTACAGTTTGTTGTTTTGTTTCAGTTGTTCTATTGAGGTTGCTGAAGATTTAATTTCCTTGTTCTAGGAAGATAACAACAGGATTATCGTAATATAGATATCTTGCCTTCTCAAAATAAATTGCTCTCTCAAGGTCATGCTTCTACTTGCAACATATATAACAGTAATGACATTATTCCTTCCTTCCTTAATATTCCAAACAGTGAACAAATTTGTTTAATATAAAGGTTCAGCAGAGAATAGGACTGTATTTTCTTTTTTTATACAAGTTAAACCCTCATCCAACAGAGGTTTGAGTTTTTAATTCCATTCCTCTCTTTTCAAACATGTTTTAAAGGGCATAATAGTAAGTTCTAGACCTGCAGACATCTTCACATACATATTTGTATATATATATATATGCAAACATATATGTAATTATACCTTCTTCCAGATTTTGTAATGTTCCCACTTTAGCAGTTGACCAAGTGTATGTGCGTTAGCCTAGCTCTACATGGTCCCGAGGGCTAACGAAGGGTTTAAGGGGATCCTGGAGTGTTTTGGCCTAGTCATTTCCAGTTTGGGCTAAAACGGAGTTGATTTACTTAGTTTCAGGCATACTTACCATTTTTAGTAAGTCAGCAGGACACAACGGAGGCTAGCTTTGGTGATTGGATTCGATACTCCTCGGCGAGAGCTTTCTGACGAGCTATCACTCGTGCTATTCGGAGCCCGATTGGTAATATATTTTAATGCCTGAAGTGTTATTAAAGTAACATTTAATTTAATTGTAAAATATTAAAGTGTTACTTTAATATTTATTTTATGGGGATGTGTGCAAATCAAAGGGGCACCCAAGGGAGACATAAGTGAATATTTTAATATGTTTTATATTGCACATCGTTTATCCCACATTGCTCAAGTGAGTTGGGTCGACTCTTGGAGAAAGAATAAAAAGAAGCTTTTGTGGCTTCATTCAACATGTTGAATATGAGAAGAAATTGATGTGTGAGTTGCAGATCCGTTCTTGGCATTAGAGGACGTCTATCCTCTCTTGTGACATTCTAGACATCATTCCCTTGGGGTTTGGTCTTTGGAATCCATTGCTATCAGCTTCATTAACAGGCAGATTGGGTGCATCTCCAGCTATAGGCAGATTTGGTGTTTTGCTCATACCTTCTTCACTTCTTGACCAATGCTTATGCCATTCTGAAGGGATGATTTTATGAAGATATTGGACTGGTTGAAGACTAATTAATACTGTAGCAGCACTGTAGCGCAACACTATTCACGTTACTGTAGCATGACACTATTCACGCTACTGTAGCGCGACACTATTCACGTTACTATAGCACGACACTATTCATGTTACTGTAGCAGCAAGATGGGAAGTCATTGTTGGAACATTATGTCAAAAATGCTGGAGTATTTAGTGAGTTGAAAAATCTGCTATGTATTTGACTTTATTAATTTTGGAAAGAATATCATATCAACAGTAGTTCAATCTTCATGTTGCATATTATTGTAATTTCCTTCTAGTTCATGTTATGTGATTTTAAACCTATGCAAAGACTTAAAAACAAACAAACATTTCATTTCCGAAGCCATAAGAGGTTTAAACATTAAACGGAGAAATAAGGAGTTGGATGCAAACTGTTTGACTAAATTTCTATCAGCAGTTGGTTTAGTTTTTGGGCATTCTAGGTTGTCCATTACAGATTTCATGCACAACTACTCAAAACCCTACACAAATTTTAGGGTATTTCTTCCTGCTGGTGATTATCTACTCTAGTAGAAAACAACGACGTAGGTATTACAATCATAATGCAGAAGGGTTTGAATCCCCACATGAAATCCAAGTAATACACTTAACCATATGTATTTGCATATATATAACAGAAATTTAACTGCATTTTCCTTTAATAATCTCAAAATTTAAGATGAATAGTAGGAATAAGAACCAATTCGCAGGGTTAGGACAAGGTATCATAACCTGATTTCTTAGAAGAAATCTTTCTCCAAAATGTCCTTGCTGAAACCTTTATTTCCTTCAAACGCAGGCCAATGGTGAAGATGCCCAGAAATGTAAGGAAAAAACACAGCCAATAGACAAGAAAATGTCGAGCAAACCCTTTTTCTCCGTCTAGATAGTAAGAAGAGAATGCCCCTTTATTCCCTCCTCCTTTGTTTATGTATTAACCCTAAAACATTTACTGCTTGCCACGCCCTAATACCAGGCGGAATTCAAAACCTGCCTCATGATTCCCGTGACTGCAACCCTCACGCACTCAGCATTTTCTTGGCTTCCTCACGAAGCTTTTTCCGTGAAATATCTCTTTCCTCTTGTTATGAAGTTTTGCGATAACTATTCAGCCCCATCTTTTCCCCAAAAGGCTCGATAAAATATATCATGATGTGCGATTTTTAAAAGAGATTTATATTTTTGCAATACCCTTTTCTTAAGTAATCCTCCTAATAGCTCGATATAACATAATAACTTACTCATAGAATGAGTAAACATGCCATAGCTTAGAGTACTATAAAATTAAATGCTTTTACTTAAAACTTATTTATTTTTAATATTAAGGAATTAATCCAAGTAAATCAATTAGCAACTTTAGGAGGGGTAAATTTATGTCTCCCCCTCACATAATCTTCACTTTAATAAAGATGCCAAATAAAGTTGGCACAAGATAATTTGTCTAATTAAAAAGAAACGTTGCCATATAATTATAAATTTATTTAAACTATATATATATTTATTTATATTTATATATGTGGCCTATACTCCCTACGAATACTTGACTGCGGTAGTATGTATACGACCATGTATATGTACTCCCGTACCCAAGTACTCGTATAGGATATATATATATATATAGGATAAAAGAACATTGGTCCAACCACTTGATTTATAATTAATATAACAATTAATTAATATTAATAATTAATAATTGCCGTAATAATTGCCGCGAGAATTGACAACCCTAAATTCCTCTATACTGACCTACTCAGTTATCTAGCGCACTAGCTAGCAAGGTTTGACAAAATCAACCTAGGTTTACCTGGCTTAGGCTAGAATTTCCAAATAGCATTGAGTTCTTCCTTCCTTTCACCTCCCGACTTGATGATACTTTCCCTCCTTTCGTGGAGGATGACGATCTCCTGCACACACTTGGCCCACGTAAATTGGTTAGATCCAATCTTGTCTAGTTCTGACAAATAATAAATCCTGATAAAAGCGAAACATGATATCATATTGTTAACTACTATTCATCTATTTACTAAATCAAAGTACATCAAATTAGCATATAAAACATAATTATCATTATTCACATTTGCATAATCATCTGAACAAATCCATCATTTAAAGCATAAAACTAGGCACATTATACATCATACGAGTATATCAAAATGCACCAGGGTTAACATGTATCAGGACGTAAATACTGCACAGAATCAACTAGGGCACAAGTGGGATGTAACATTCTTGTTCACTATTAGTTCATTGTTGTTCACTCTTCTTCAATCTTCTTCACTATAAATATAGAATCTAGAATCTATGTTCACTATAAATACATCAGAACATCAGAACATGTCCGATTCAGAATAAACATAGAAAATCTGCCTAAAATAAATATCTTGCAGCCTATTTACAAACATGAGGTGTTCCTTGGTATTCATGTTCACTTCATATTCATGAGTGTACATGTTCAATGCCTTGCCTAAGTTAATTTGACCAGTCTCTACTATCAAATGCCCATATAACTGTGTGTGACTTCTTACTATCGTTTCTCTGTCTTGATGTCATAAATTTATGAATTAATGTCGCTGTTCATGCTCATCTACTAGATTATGTGTTGTACTATTGAGCAATGATTGAAGTATACTATTGTTGTAATCTTGAAATTCAATTACATTTAGATTTCCAATTTCCCATGTGAATGAAATTCAAATGCAATTATTATACACAAACCTAACACTAGATCCCTAAGAATTAAAGATTGAGTGTAATGTCTTTGCAGAATTGATTCTTCATCACAATGCCACGTCTTAAAGACTTTGCGTGGACACATTGCACAACAATTCCTGGTAGCACGAAGGTCAAGTGCAATTGGTGTCTAGAGGACATCAGTGGTGGAATTTATCGTTTCAAATAGCATTTGTCAAAAGAACGAGGAAATAACACTGAGATATGCAAAAGATGCCCTGTAGATGTCTTGTATCAGGCAAGGCAAGCTCTTGAAGGGATTGCTGAGAGCAAGGCCAAAAAGGCAAGAATTGGGGTTGAACTAGGTTCTAGTTTTGCAAATGCCAGGAGGAACCGCTTGGGTGAGGGGGATGGTGAAGAAGGGGGTTTCAATGAATCTGGGTCATCACCTAGTTCTATAGCACGTGGACCAAACACATGTGGAGGAAACATTAGTACTTTCTTCCAACCTCGTAGTACATCGGGATCGCAAACCACTTTGGAGAGTACAGGATGGAGGAAAAACGTCACAGAACAAGCAAAGAAGACAATTGGTAATTTTTGGTACTCCTCTCACTTGGCATTCCATGCTTCCAGAAATCTTTATTGGCAACCTATGGTAGATGCCATTGTAGCTGTAGGTCCGGGTTTTCAAGCCCCATCTTCCTAGTCTTTGAGGGTTGGAATGCTACAAGATGTAGTACGGGATGTTGAAGATGTTGTTAAAGAGCATCGGTTACAGTGGGCTATTACTGGTTGTAGCATTATGTCAGATGGTTGGACAAATAGAAGGAACCGAACTCTCATTAACTTCCTTGTCTCTTGTGAGATTGGAATTGTTTTTTTGAAATTTGTGGATGCATCTAATATTTCAAAAAACACAACTGCATTGTTTGAGATGTATGAAATGGTAGTTACGGATGTAGGGCCACAAAATGTGGTTCAATTTATCACTGATTGTAATATCTTGGATTCGTTTTTTTTTTTTTTAAGACCAATAAGAATCATCAACCAACATATACCCGTTAAGGTTCGAAAGCATAAACTCAAATCTTGCTGAAAAAACAACCCTTCCACTTTCTGATCACCAAGTGCCCAATGTGGGAAGGTGAGAGCATATGGTGAAGAGGGGATCGTTAGATCACAAATCTGCTAAACTGATAAAGTAAATACAATATTGGGCGGCAAGCCAGCCCCTTCCGCTAATCTAGCGGGAAAGCAAGAGACTTGGCGGTGAACCAGCCAAGAGAACCATACAGTAAACACAAATCGCTCAACCGCAGTATTTCAGCGGGAGGACTGAATTACAAATACTCAACTCGACCGCTTATGCAGCGGGAGGACCAAAACAACCAATCATCACTCGATCGCGTATGCAACGGGAGGACTGAATTACAATTTAACTGATGTAGGCGACAAGCCAGCCTCTTCCACTTTTCAATGGGATAAGAGATTACAAGCTAGAATGGGTTAGTACTACTACTTAACCTTACAATAACAGAGAGAGTGAGAGTAGAAGAATAATGCTGAACATAAAAGATAATAAGCATGAAACTCTGCTAACATCAAAACTGCAGATTGGAAATGCATAACCAACAGCCTATAAACCCACTAAATCACTCATATCTCTCTCAATACTCACCCAATTCACCCAAAATCAAACCCAAACCAACACTAGACCAATAGCGATGAAGACAAACCAGAAGTAAGCTATCAAAACATCCCCATTTATTTGGCACACATCCCAATGCACCTTCTAAAATCCACGCCTAACCAGATAATTTTGATTTGCAATATTAATTCCATACTCAATGAAAGGTGCTAAAAACTTACAATATGAATCACCAGCAGTAGGAAGGATGAATGAGCCGGTACCCAGAATGGCCAGACACTTAGGCAAAGAGGTGTGATAAAAAATGTGCTTCAGCCACAGGTTAACCAGCAACTCCAAAAATAGCTCCAAACACCAAAAAGACTAAGATATGCAATGAAAGTATGGTAGATTACAACACATAGCTAGGTACTATATTTCAAGTACGAAACTGGAAAGCACTAGGGAGCCGCACTCTGAAGCCTCAAAGTTATGATGCCAATCCGGCAGCATAACAATGCAAATTTTCAAGATGTCCAGAATGAGAGCCCAAGGCTCATATTTATAACTCCACGCCTTCCCAAATGCAAATTCAATGTACCCGACTCATCGGGGATGGCACAAAATTCGAGGCACCTACCCCTGCTTCCTATTGGTCCTCACTCCTGGAATGTAATTTTCTAATTGGCTAAGGAAGTTTTTTGTAACAAACCCTAATTAGGGTTTCTATCTTGTAATCCTAGCCATTGGTTCTAACTCAATCAGAGCCGTCTGTTTGTAAAGGGTTCCCTATATAAAGCCTTGGCTCCTCATTTGTAAAGGTTAATAGCTAGCTAATAGAAATAGTTGGTTAATAGAGAATAGATAGTAGTGAATAGTCAGAGAGTAAGAATAGTTAGAGTAGAATAGAAAGAGAAGGCAAAGATTGTTGCCAAGATGTTGTTGTAAAGGACTTATAAACTTCATTGAAGAAATGGTGAATTCTATGGGTCGATTCAACAATTTGCATGGTCTCTATACTTCTCAAATTTGATTTCATGTTATTAGATGAGTGGAAGAAATGTGTATGATCGATGGTGAAATTTGTATATCCATACTACTAGCAGTTTGTTGATTGCAGACTTGCCTTGTGTAGTCAACTGGAGTCATTCAACTTAAGCTTAATTTCAATTGTCGCTTCTTCATTGATATGCATCAACCTGATGGTGTCCATGCCTGTAGCGGTGATCTGAACATCATAAAGCTTTCCTCAGAAGATCGCACTAACCTTGTGGAGATGGTCCTGGGATGTCAAAGCAAGACTTATTTAGAATTTCATCAAAGGTCATTCATTGCTCCTACATTCTTAGTGTTAGAATTAGATCCTTCCCTCACCCTTATCCTTTTTTTCCTTTTTCAAAATCTCACGTTCCAGCAATATTCAAATCAAATCAGACGCTCAGGCAATCGAATGTAAGTCCCCTTGTGATTCCAGCAAAATCACATCATACCGTGAGAAGCTTATCCACACGTAGAGAACCTACATACAAGAACCTTGGAGTTACTCTGACTGATCCTTCGGCGAAATCTTCAGCAGTCGGGAACTTTGTTCAAGAGAGGATAAGATACCCTTAGGTATTTTATTCTGTGTTCGCATGTGCATAAAAAACACATGAACAGTACTCACCTAAAAAACGAGTACTTGCCAAAAACTTAGCTAGTCAAATTGGCAATTTTTCTTGTGAGTTACTTGAGAAGGCAAAATAATGCCGTGTGGTCCTAAGTCTGCCAACAATGATTAGGATATTATTGCTATAACATTATGTACCAGCCAACCATAAATGTGTATGACAATGACTGTCTAGTTCTGAAAGATTGGGTGATCCAGATTGCTAAGGTTCATGTAGTGGATAACACCCTACAAGATATGTATAATATTCATGCTAAAGGACAATTTGACAATGAGTGTAAATAGAATGAAACAAGTAACATATCAAGACATGATTGAACATCTATTTGAAATAGAGGATATGGTATTTGTTCTTATACAATAATAGAAGCAATCAATATGAAGCAGACTGGAAAGAAAAGATCACGAACTTATTATGGATCTAACAAGGTGTGGGAAAAGGTTTGAGAAGTGGCTTATGCTTTGAATGTCCTCAACCAAAGAAAGTTGCATGATGTATGCCATGTTACATTGAATGACACAAATAATTAGCTGTAATTAATGAGGAAGGTAGGTTGGTATTGAAACCTAAATGCCTCTTGGGGAGGAGTAGAAGCTTCTGAGAAACAAAACCATTAATTTGTTGAAGGTAAAATGGAAGGACTTTAAGAGGAGGGTGCAACATTGGAGATTTCAGAAAATCATCAAATTTGCAATAAATTTGTGGGAGAAGAATCATAAAGTCTTGGAGGTCAGTTTCAAAATTAAAAACCTTCCTTTCTCATATAACGTCTTGGTTGGGCTATGTTTTGTGATTTACAAGTTAGTTGATTGATTCTTGCCATTTATCTCCTTTTTAGCTTAAAACTTAGGCCAAAATTTTGTATTTTCTAAGATGTTATTAAGAATGCCATCCATCCTAGTACTACTCTAGGCTGAGCATGTGTAACTTTTAAATTTTTACCATCGTTGGGGACAAAGCTTTCTAATTGGGAGGATGATGTGCATACCTAGACACATGTTATTAGCATTGTGTTTATGGGCTAGTTTGTTTGTAAGCCTATGGCATTGAATCTTAGTTTTAGTTTTACTATTTAAACTCTATTTCCATTAATATTTTAAACAAGGTTTATGTTTTTTGGGCTTATTAATTGCTTTTGATAGGAGCTTTGAACCCACAGCAGAACCACAACCTGCCTTCAAGGGGATAAACATGCTGACATCTTTAAGTGTCTTTATGCCCAAACCCTCCCTTTAGGGATTTGAACCATGGTTCTCCTTATGGTCGTTATGGTCATGCACTACTATGCTAGTACCTTTGTGTAATAACTAAGGATTAGTTATGTGGTTATGTCATAATGAAATCATTCCTCTCTTTCCTGGGGTAGAAATTGAGGAAAAACACTTATTTTGTATATTATTTCATATTTAAATCTATCTAATAAAAGAAGGTTGGTTCTGCCTACTTGAGTAAAATTGAGAGCTTGTGTTCAGCAGCAGGATTTGCAGGTTTAAATCCACCTTGAGGAAAATTGTATTCTCACATTATGTAATTTGTTGGAGCATAAATGTGTCGTGTCTTAGTATGACTAGTATTCTAGACTTCAGAATCTTAAGTATATTATCTATAATGTTTGTGAGGGAGGGTGCAAGTATTTTATTAACATCCACAAGGAAATAAAAGCATGCAGGTCCCAAAATGATATTGCCTATTGTTTTAATGGAACTTTTTGTGGAATTTTTGTGTATGCTTATTGTCTGATGTTTTGAGGGAGCTACATTACGTATCCTCATGGAAATAGAAGTTGGTTAGGAATCATGGACACATTGCGGTATAGATATATTGATAAAGGGTCATTGTGTAAATTTGTGCTTGTGTTGGCTAAAAGAGTTGTAGTAGATTTCTAATATAGAATAGAGTTGTTGTAGTTTTTTGTTATAGAATAAATAGGTCAGTCAAGATATTTAAGATAAAATTATTATTTTGTAGATTGGATTGAACAGAATGTATTTTAATAAAGTTTATAAAATGTATTATGGCTAAAATGTAGAAAAATTAATATAGATACATAACTATAGGATGATAGGAGTTACAGGAAGGAATGAGATCAAAGACTAATGCAATAATTTGTTTCTAGCTTTGGAACAAAGTTGGATAGATGTCATCTTCTGTTGCACCAACGACTGACTTATTCTACAGGGGATGCTAGCTTTCAAGTATTGTTCCATGTTGTACTTGTAAGTTTGGGCTTATGCGTCTAAGATTCTAATGCAAATCTGTTGTTTCCTTTTATAAGCCTTTCTTAGCTACACTTTGTCTTCATGGCACACTATCTGCTACCTTTTTTAATATCATCACAGCCAATTTTTTGTGGTACCAAGATTCTAAGGCTACAAAATATTTAATTTCCTAATGACGCTAGCCATTTTGAAATAATTATGGAATAAAGTCTTGGTTCTATATCAAAGGTGATTTTGCGGATTTAGCAATAGCTTTCTGTGGATCAAGGTTGTTGAGGCAACAGTACAAGTGCAGCTGATGGGAGCATAGAAGTATTCACACAATTCTGATTTTAACTGAATGAAACAAGAATAGCTTTGGCACTTTAATCTGCTAGTAAAACCTACATTATTCCATCTTATCATGTGATTCAATACAATTGACAAAAAGTGCTCTATTAGTATAGTCCTAAGTTACCAATTTTTGTAGATTTCTATTACATCAGGCAACAAAATTGCAGATCTCAATGCCATGGCCAAAATAAAAGAGCTCTACTGGCATTGAAATTTCTTAGTTCTCTTTTATTGCCTCTCCAGAATTCCTTTATGTGCTCATTGTGCATGTATGAGTTTGTATCCTGCGCTTTTGCTCACTTGCATTTTTCGCATTATGAATTCATTGTTTTGAATACTTCAGATGCGATCAGGATACGGTCGATCATTATTTGAACCTCTCTTGCCTCTGATTTTGGGCCGAGACATCAGTGGTGAAGTTGCAGCTGTTGGAAGTTCAGTTCGGCAGTTACATGTGGGCCAAGAAGTCTTTGGAGCTCTGCATCCCACTGCAATAAGAGGCACTTACAGTGATTATGCTATTCTATCAGAGGAGGAGCTTGCACCAAAGCCACCTTCTCTTACACATGTGGTAAGTTTTAGTTTTGAAAATGGTTGTTTGGAGTCTGGACATCTAACTCTTTTTCTCTGTTAGCATCATTGCATATTGAATACCCATTTTTTTTAATGACTAATTGTGCCCTGGCTTTTGTGAACTTTTAAGAGATTTTTAGCTGAATATTTTCATTCTCTTTTCAATCTATGGATTTTTTTCCTTCACCTCTTGTACTAATCAGCTATCAGTTGGTATGTTTATGCCCTTTCTCTAATGCTTGTCTGTTTTGGTTGGACTTCCAAAGGTTTTCTCTTTAAGTAGCTGACACTCATTCCTTTTGATGATTTTTTTCTTTATCTTTTTCCTTTGTGTTAACAACCTCGTTGTCCATATATTTCTTGCATAACTAGCCAATGTACAAATGAAGAGGATTTAACATGATTCCTATGAAAGTAATGCTACATTTTCATTAGGTTTTTTTGTTTCTCCTATATATTGCAATCACATTGAGATCTATGAGTAGTCTTGACTCTTGATTTATCAGTTTGATACTTTATTATGGTCAAAGGGAGAGTTTTGGCTTCTTCAGTTCTATTGTTTTTCTTCGTTTACTATTCAATAGATGCTTCCCACATGACTGTGCCTTTGCACATAATGATGCCAATTTTTGTTCTGTTCACATCTGGTTGTGGTGCTCATGAACTTACTGTTTCTAGACTTTTTGTTGTTCAAAATAATGTTAGTTTGTCTGAATAAAATAAGAATGTTATTTGAAATTTTGAGTATCTATTCTCAACTCTTGGGCTTTTCTTTTCTCTACTTAAAAAAGTAGTCCTTTATGGATCTTGTAAAGAAAGATGGGCATAATAACTCCGGTTCTCAGATGCACCCTTTCTGCTAAATCATTAATCTGCTATGAAACTTTCCCATTTTGCTTAGTCATCATTTCTGCTAGCTATATCACCTTTCTATAACTTCCTAGAGAGTGTCGTACTTAGTACTTATTTACAGCAGTTCCTAGAAGGTGACAATAATACAAATATATCTGACTGTTGCATTTAATATCTATTCAAAGCAGTTAAATAATGATTCTCCTGAAATTGAACTTTCTAGGAAGCAAGTGCGATACCCTTTGCAGCATTGACAGCATGGCGAGCTTTAAAAAGCACTGCTAGAATAAATTCGGGGTATGTCTTGTGTTTGTCTTGGAAGTTTTGTCAACGTTTTGTCACCTCTTATTCTTAAATGTTGAAGTGATTTGGTTAAATTTATATTGCAACATGCTTGAGGAATTGGATTAATTTTTGTTCACAAAGGGAAATTAATATATGAGGAAAAAATTGAGAAAGGAAAGCATAACTCACATTGCATTTCTGAGCATTTTTTACCCACTGCTGTAAGTTGTCTTTTAGATGAGCTTCTTTTACATTAATGCATCTCTGTTAAAGTTTGAGATATTGGTCCAGGGTAAGGGCTGCACAAGAATATTAGTTCAGTACCGTTTTCAAAAATATTGCTAGAATCAATATATGTTTATATTTATTACTCTGATCCTGCAAGGTGATGTCTATTTGTGTGTAATTCATGTTTTGGAGATTGTTGTCTGATGAATTATGGGAATATGATGGTACGGTATGATTTCATGCTCCTATGTCCTAAGTTCTAGGTTCTGAGCTTGATGAGAAATATCTTTGGATTATACTGACTGTTAGAAATTTTTCAGTACCAACTCATGCTTTTCATCCTACAATTAACTTGTTGAATCTGCATTTACTTGGTACCAATGGTTATTTTATAGTGGAGGAAAGGGTTTAGATTGATTGATTGTGACTTGCATGCATGAATTTAATACAATGAATGAAAATTTAAATGGTTGTCCAAGAATGTTTGGAAATTCGAGAATAGCATATGCTTAAAGAGGCTGGTATAACTGAATATAAAACACACTTAGTATAGTGATCTTTCTGTAGAATTCATGGTATAAAAAATGTGAAGTACACGATCTATGGCTTAACTTGGCACCAATTTTATGCTGCTATAAGATTGCTTCATATTGAATGTTCAACCATGTTGGCATCTCATTTTGATGTGTTTTATTTCTTTTTGTCTTCCTGTGTTGTGCATTTAACCCTATTTACCCAGTATTCATAACCAATCTGAGATGATTCTTAATGGGTCTCTCTTGGTCAAAGTTAGCACATATGTTGTTTTTCATGACTCCATGTGCTTGCCAATGTGCTAGAAGTTGCTAGGGTCTCAAAAATTCTAAGTATGGAGGTTTTGTTGTTTAAATTTCTAAGGATTGTTCTTATGTTAGAGTTTTGGAATTTCCCTTCTTGGTATGTCTTTCCGCCCAACTCTGTTGTTTCCTTTATTACTATCAGGATATCAGACTTTCCCATCTACGTATGCCTTTCATCAGTTCCTCGCCTTTGTCCCCTTTTCCTTTTGGGATATTAGAGTTTTCCTTCTTGGCATCCCTTTCCTCTAAACCACGCTCTTTTCCCTTGCCTTTGTCAGAGTGAGACTTTATCTTTTTGGCATGCTTTTCCTCAAAACATTCACTTGCTCAATCTTGTATACCAAGTTACCCAATGGAGCCGGTGTTTTGGCCATCCCTTTACTTAAGAATATTATTAATACCTTGGTATGTTTGATCCTCGACTTTTGACATTTCCTTCTATATGCTTAATTGGAGTTCGAGATGTGGGAATACCTCTAATTTGGTACATGGTTTGAGGCAGCAACGACTGTCAATCCTTGACGTCTTTCACTGCATTACTTTGTTGAGATTGCTAGTTTAGACTTATTCTTGTTTGATGCCTTGAGGGATGAATCCCTCGATACCTTCAATTCCCTGACTCTCCAACAATTTCCTTAACATATTCTTTGGAGTTGAATATGTTTAGATACCCTTGTTTACTTTAAGCATGAAGTGCCTTACTCTTGACCTCAACTCCCTAACAATGCTATTGGTATGTAATGTCTCCATTTTTTTTTAACAAACCTGCAATTTTTTCAACCTTTAGTTCATAGACATTTCGTCAAACAGTTGGTGGAACATGAAAACCATTCAACATTTCTGAGTCTTATAATGCTGAACAGCTGCACTGTCTTTTATTATCAAAGGCATTTTGGCTTTTAGTTGTCATGCATTAACAATTTCACAAATAATTGACAAACACAACCTCTGCTGGTATAAAATTTCTGATAGAAATCTCTTATCAACTGATAAATATACAAGGAATTCTGATATAAAACCAGAAATGCATATGATACTGAAAACTTATTTTTTGACTTCAAATGAAGCTTTATTTGTCTGCAGATGATATTGGTCACTCACTATAAATATTCTTGAGAATGTAGGTGAAGCTGAAGTAATTATTTTGCCCTAAAATTTTGAATAGCATTGGTGTATATAGATTTCTGCCTTTTGTTACACTTGCTACAGCAGTGATAACTCCTTATATCTTCCAAATTGTTGCCAACAAACAAGTTGCTGATGTAGGGGACTTAAAAAACTCTAAATGAGGTATTGCTTCCTTCCAAAAATCTCACGATCTCACCTAATATCCTTATTCCTTTTTAAATATTCAAATGCTATCTTTATACTAATATTGGGTATGGTTAGGTTTTGATAAGGCTTTGAACCTTCATTATATGAAATTAAACCTCTTATATTTGAATAGCCACTCGATTCCTATTACATGTTACAACCAACTATGGTTGGTTGAATTCCTCCAAAAATAACAACAAATATTTGTCTGCAATAATTTCCTCAAATTCCAATCCTTTATTTCAAACTGTAGTCTTCAATTACAATTAATCCGAAATCAAATCTGAAAATTACCACAAAAACTAAACATTAAACACACCTGCGAATCCTAAAGGAATCCACTCGATTAGCAAAATCCATGAAATTGATTGCTAGAAGGGGTTTAGTCCTTATACTGAAGAAGATGAACAAAGTTCAATCTTTCACAAAAGAGAATTTGATAATGAACAATGAATGATCAACATCTTGACCAAGCCCTCAAATAACTTTTTTGAAAAATTGTTTTTTTCTTTTTCTTTTTTGTTGTGTTTTTTTTTGAAAAAGCATTTTTTTTCTTTTTCCCTCGAGGGACTTGAAATTCCCCTTATATTTCAATTTTACATTTGGGCCCAAAATGAGTCACTTTTATGTCTCCATATATAACCCCTTTTTAAAAATAATTAAATACAAGTTGCAGCAACTTAAATATGTAATTATTTTTCTTACAACCACCAAAGTTATAAAAAATATTAAAATAGCCTAAAAATGAATTTGACCATACCACCAATAGCTTAAATGCATAAGATATCCGTTTATATGAAAATGGGCGCTCTCTCAAGAAAACAATTTTCTCCAACTAGTGTTGAGTGCTCTAGGAACTCTTTGCCATTGTCAAATTACCTCTCCAATAAAGTTGGTGGCACTTGCCTGGAAGTTGGGAGTTTCCAAAGATGTTGGTATGGACTAAGAAACAAACATTGTTGTCGGGTAATTAAGCATTAAGGTAAATTGTGTTAGCGTCGGCAGTTAACCCATCGATTGTTGGTAGTTGGCAATTGGCACCGGGTAACTGTCCAGACCCCTTTACATTGTATCTATTTCCAGTCTTGGGGATGTCATTGTAGTCGAACATATTGCTATCATTGTATGTACTGGCTTATTATGAATCAATAGAACACTTGTGAGTTCCATATATTTTGTGTACTTCTGTCATTTATGCAATGTCTTAACTTGACACCCTATGGGGAAAACAAACATTATAGGTTATGAGGTACCCTTGCTTCCCAAAACTTTGAACTCTTGCGCTTTGTACCGTTTGTTTTCACACCACCAATAGCTTAAATGCATAAGATATCCGTTTATATGAAAATGGGCGCTCTCTCAAGACAACAAATTTCTCCAACTAGTGTTGAGTGCTCTAGGAACTCTTTGCCATTGTCAAATTACCTCTTCAATAAAGTTGGCACTTGCCATGGAAGTTGGGGGTTTTCAAAGATGTTGGTATGGACTAAGAAACAAACATTATAGGTTATGAGATACCCTTGCTTCCCAAAACTTTGAACTCTTGCGCTTTCTACCGTTTGTTTTCATTTCACCTACCTCTTCGGATGACCTAGAGTGCCATTAAGACTTGATAAGGCCCTACAACTACCCAATCAGGTTTTCTCACCTAGAAATAATTTTTTATTCCAAGGACGCAGATAATATTCAACGACACTTTTAACGACAAAAGATGAAGGTGAATACGGTAATTAATGCAATGATTAGGTTTCAAACCCCAACTATTCTCATGCCGTCTCTTGGCTGCCATTCTAGTGGATTTTGTAGGATCTCTATCTTGCACAGTCAAATAAAAGTATGCCATTAATGCTCAAAATTATGGTGAAGAGAAGGATTGCTTCATGCATATAGGTATTTCCATCCATCTTGAAGGGGTAATTTTTTCACGAATTTATTGATGTTGATGATGTCAAAGGCATCGTCGACCTACGTGGCTGCTTGAAATCATTGAATGATATTTATTTCTAGATTTTCCTGGTTCATAGTGCAAAATGTGCAACATCAAAGAATGTGCAAAGTGAAGTAAATTTCAAAGAAGACATGCTGAAAAGAAAGAAAGATCGTAGGTCTCACCATAACTTTGAGCTAATTGTTGAGTTTCAAGGTAGTAAATACTATGCTTTCGCTTTGGCACAAGCAAAGACATTGGCATTGGTCAGTAATATCAGACTTGTGAAGAAAGGAAAATCTTCACACCCATCACAAGTCCTTGACAATGTAGTAAATGTCTTTGATCTTATTCTTTCAAAGCCAACAAGGACCCTATGGGAAGATGTGCATGCACGCAATTTTGAAAGAGTCCAATTGGGCGAAAGATAGAATTTTGCCATTAATGTATGGAGCTCTATCCTCACCTAGTACATGGTTCCTCGAGTACACCCACTCTTAGAATTAGTTCAAGCCCGTTCATAATGATATGACTCGAAGAGAGGGTTACTACAAGGAAGAGCTATTTAGGTTGCAGTAAGTGTCGATAGCATCAAGCTTATGTTACATTTGCTCCATGTAGCAGAAGCTTTGCATTGTAGTTATAAAAATTTGAAGAATACTTGGGACACAAAAACAAATCAGCTCGGATTCTTGAATAAAGAGCTGGACAAGGAAAGTTGTCCACCAAATTGCCTTAGCTTCCCATTGCCATATCTGAATTCCAAAACAATTTGTAGGATGAGTGTTTGATGTTGCCCTTCATTTTTGGGCTAGACGATGATAGGGGTGTGCATGAATTTCAATTAAGAGCTTTGCACAAGCCGAAGACCATTGCATGGAACCAATTCTTCTTGTTTAATTTTGCAAATGCAATTGCTGGTGTGTTGCATTATTAGTCGAGGAACTTTAGTGTCTAGCAAGTGTTGAGGTATTCATTTTTTTTGGTTCATCTCTTAATGTACTTGAATGCCCCATTCTTTAAAAAATTCATGCATTTGATGATTGTGGAGGATTCGGTTGATCGCCATAGGGTTATTTTTGGGTTTGCTTTGTCAAATGTAGTGCCCCAAACCTTAGATTATTATTAATAAAGTATTATTGTAATATTTAGCATATAATGGTCAATTTAGTCTTTAGGATAGACTTTAGGAATATTCTTTATTCTTTTAGTTAAGTTCCTATCATTTGCTTTGTTAGTTGTCACTCTTATCCTTTATTGATAAAGCTTTTGTAACTCTTATTTGAGGAGACTTTCATTGTGTGGTTTAACATCAAATATCTTGGTAATCATTTTGTGTTATATTTTTACTAGATGGTATCAGAGCCTAGATCACATCTTGGGATTTTTGAACAACACGTGTGTTGTGCTTCACACAACACTCCCCATCCTTAACAGGGACCCCCTCCTAAAGTCTACCCGATAGGAGAGAGAGAGAGGCCCGTGTTCGAAATCGCGTCAGAAAGCCTGACAAAATCCCAGTCAAGGCAACACACTTTCAAAATCAAAACGAATAAGCTCTTTTTCTAAAAACATCGCTCCTTTCAATCCGCAAAACAAATGTGGAAAGGGCAAACAAAGTGCTAAGTTCGAGCTCTTTCATCTCCAATCGCCTGATAAGAATCTCGAGTCCAAAAGATGCTTTAGAAGGTAAACGAAAATGGACTTCGGGTGTTTTAAAGTCAAAATGGGAGGTCGTATCATTTTTCATTTTCATCACACCTTTGTAAGCCCTGATAAAAACCCCCGAAAGGATCGCGCGCGAAATCCTTAGGGCATCAAAACGCAGAAGGTAAGTTGCGATTTTCTCTGTAATCGCCGAAATAAACACTCCATAATGTGAAACCGAGAGTTCATGCATTCTTCCTTAAGGCATCGATCATTTTTGTTTTCCTCGACTCTGTTTTTCCCGAGAAAAAGCCGAAGGCGGCATTATTAAAGGTTAAGGTGAATGTAAAAAAATCAGAACATTTGAAAGGAGATGAAATTCCTTTCCAAACGCCTTTCAAGCCCGAAAAAATACCGAAACTCCTGAGAGCCTGTTGTTAATGAAAATAATAAAAAGTGGAGGTGAAGAAAAAATATAAAGTTCAAATGGTTTTATTTGTCACATCTTCAAAAGGGCTGATGATAATCTTGTAAAAATACCTAGGCGTTAAGTTAGAATGGAGGGGGTCAATGGAGTTCACATGTTTTGCATTTTTGCCTAAAATCGCCAAACTTTTCCCTTTTTGGCCTAGACACTTCAAAACATAAGAAAACACCATTTCCCATTTTGCTTCAAAAGGCCGAGAAGAGACTGAAGTTTTACCAAACGGGAGAGGGCACTCAATTCTGTCTAAAACACGCCTTCAGTAAGCTCTAAATATCACAACGCCTTTAAAAGTTGAATGTGGTGCCTAAAAAATTATAATGAAATGAGAAATTGCATCACGATTGGCTTGATTCATGACTTGTTGTGTTTTCTTTTCAAGTTCGGGAGGGACGTTAGCATGAAGAAAGAGAGTCCGGAGCATGGATTGAAGGTCGCCAAGGCCAGAGGATGAAGATCCAACATGCAGGAACAAAATGCTGATCACAGGGCAGTGTTTACGAGGAACATGCTGCAACGTAGTGTTAATGCATAGTAGCTTCGGTAAGATAAATGATTGAATGAGAGATAAATGAAGTCTCTCATTCAATCATTTATCATATCGATAATTATGATGAATAACTTCAAGCCCTCATTTGATAAACCATTCTTTATTTGTATATGATCAATCAAATTAGTTTGATCAAAATGCTTAACTGATAATCATTCTATAGCATAGAATCCCAATTTAATATCGGTTACACTATTTGTGTTCACCGAATATTAAATCGGGTTAATCATTGCAATCCGAGTTAATTCGATTAACTCATTTAATGATAAAACAAACAATTATCGGGTAGACCAAACATCGATTAGTATCGATGTTAACTTATGTTTGCACTGATTGATATCGGGTGGAAGAATAAATATACACCGATTGTTATCGGGTGTTAAGGCAAGCATTCACCGATTGGCATACACCGATTGTTATCGGGTGTTAATATAAGCATACACCGTTTGGTAAATAAACGCCATGTATTATTATTATAGCGAAGGGGCACGATCAAGTAATGTCTTGATCGGCCATGTCTTAAAGACATGGCTGGTCAAGGCATTGCTTGACCGTACCCAGTTTGCTATATATATATTAAATGGCATTTGTGAGAAAGGACATCGAAATTCATAAATGCTCCTCTCACCTGCCATACAAAAGAAGATAGCCAGATTTATATTTTTAAATCAGTAATACATAGAACAAGATAATATCAAATAGAATATAACTTGCATATTGAATGTAAATTGAACATCATTTACATGGTATTAGAGCTATAGTTAAATCGAACCCGAGGCTGTTCAATTTTACGTAAAATTCAAATCGAGCATATATTCAACATCACAATCCTATCAATGGCTAGTGCTATTAGATTTAAAGACAGACTCGGAAGAGGTGATGACTTCTCCGCATGGATATTCAGAATTCAAATGATTCTAAAAAAAAATAAAGTCGAATCATTTGTAAAGACTGAAACTGAAGAACCTGAGATTGAACCTGACAAAGCAATTTGGAGAGAAGGAAATGACAAGGCTATCAAAATCATAGTTGATGGGGTAAGGAACAACATTATGTCCATTATAAGGAAACATGAAACAACCTTCAACATGTTCAAAGCACTTGAAGATGCTTTTGAGATATCTAATGCCAGTAGAACCTTGGCTCTAAAACGAGAAATAAATCACATAGCCATGATAAAAGGAGAATCAGTCAATGCCTACTTCATGCGAATATCTGCCCTAAGGGATGAACTAGCAACCTTTGGATATGAGATCCAAAGCAAAGAATTAACCCTCATTGCTCTAGATGGGTTGCCTAGCATATGGGAAACATTCGTCCAAGGCATCAGTGCAAGGGATAACTTCCCAAAATTCGATAGGCTAAAACTGTCTCCAAGAGGAATCAAGGCAAAATAAGAAAGGGATCAAACCGAAAGATATAAATGAAGATCTTCAAGTTCTAAATACGAACTCAAACAAGAAAGGCAAGCAAAAGCAATTCAGGAAGAGAAAAGGTTGTCATGGCAAGAACTCCTTCAAGAAGGACCTCTCTCAGATTCAGTGTTACAAATGTGACAAATTTGGGCACTATGTTGCCAAATGTCCAGAAAGAGCTAAACAAGCCACATTTGCCAAAACAGGAAAATCCAAAAGGGAAGAGGACTCCGAGAAGTATGTACTCTATTCAACACTCACAAATCAAGCATCAAACAAAGTTAACTCCTGGGTGATCGATAGTGGCTCATCCACACACATCACAGTATTCAGAGAAGTACTAGACTCCATGAAAGAGGAGAATGATGAGGAAGTAACTATCGGAGATGATTCTACACACTCTGTCAAAGGAGTTGGAACCTGCACCATCAAACTAAAGTTGGGTGTATCATTACAACTTAGGGGAGTGCTATATGTTCCAGGCATCAAGAGAAATCTAGTCTCAATATCAGCACTGGAGGACAATGGATACAGAGTAACCTTCATGGACAACAAAGTATTGGCTTGGCCAAAGAACTCATCCATCAAGAAAGCTAAAACAATTGGTCAAAGACAAGGCTATTTGTATGAGCTATGTACAGAGCCCAACTTAGCCCTAATTCATGAGACTACAGATACCAACGAAATCTAGCATAGAAGACTAGGCCACCTAAATTTTAGAGCTTTATCATCAATGGGATACCTTGTCACAGGTCTACCTAAGTTAAAGCAATATCATTTAGGGGCATGCACAGGATGTGCCCTAGGTAAAAATACTAAGGTTGCTTTTTCAGAATAGTACTAGGAAAACAAGTAAAATTTTAGAGTTGGTTCATTCTGATGTATGTGGACCTATGTCCGTACCTTCATTGGGGAGATTTCTGTATTATGTAATATTTGTTGATGACTACTCTAGGAAAACTTGGATCTACTTTTTGAAATGTAAAGAATCAGAAGAGATCCTTAATAGGTTTAAAGAATTCAAATCACTAACAGAGAACTACTCAGGAAATAAAATTAAAACCCTAAGAACTGACAATGGGGGGGAATACACATCAGAATTATTTAAAGAGTTCTGTAAAAATTCAGGTATTAAGAGGGAGTTAACAATACCTTATAACCCTCAACAAAATGGGATAGCTGAAAGGAAAAATAGGACAATTGTTGAAGCTGCCAAAGCTATGATTTTTGATCAGAATTTAAATATCAATCTTTGAGCAGAAGCAACTAGCATTGCTGTATATATTCAAAACAGATGTCCCCACTCTCATCTTGAAGATGAGACCCTTGAGGAAGTATTTACTAAATCAAAACCTGATATTTGCCACCTTAGAATATTTGGATGCCCTGTCTATATTCATGTACCTAAGGAGAAAAGATTAAAATTAGAGCCTTCTGGGAAAAGGGGAATCTTTGTAGGATATAGTGAAACCTCCAAGGCTTACAAGATCTATATACCTGGTCAAAAGAATATTGAACTAAGCAGGGATGTAATCTTTGAAGAAGACTTAGCTTTCAAAAGAGCCCAAAGCTCTCTAGACCCTGAAGTCTATATCCCCACCCCTAGCATAGATAGAGATCCTACTCCTGAGCTTCAGAGGGAGAATCCTGAGAAAACTATAATTGAAACTCAAAGTCCACCTAGAGAAAACCTCAAGAAAAGACCACTATGGGCTACCAAAGCTGTAGCAGAAGCTCAGAAGTTTTTTGCTCCTTCAGGAACCTTCAAGGAAAGCAAAAGGCCTAACAAATTCACTAGCTATGATGCCCTTATGAATGATCTCTCCAAAGACGAAGCAAACAATGTATCAGAGGCTCTTGAACAACAAGTATGGAAGGATGCCATGTCTAAAGAGTATCAGTCCATTATGAAAAACGATGTTTGGGAGATTGTTCCTAGGCCAACTAAGAAATCTGTTGTTTCATCTAAATGACTTTTTAAGATCAAACATGCTGCAAACGATAGTATTGAAAAACACAAGGCTAGATTTGTAGCTAGAGGTTTCTCCTAAAGGGAAGGAATGGATTATAAAGAAACTTTTACACTTGTTGCCAGATATACATCAGTAAGAGCTGTATTATCCATTGCAACAGCTAAGGGGTGGAAGGTACACCATATGGATGTTAAGACAACATTTCTAAATGGTGAGATCTCAGAAGAAGTCTACCTAGAGCAACCTGAAGGGTTTGAAATTTATGATGCAGAGTCTCATGTGTGCAGACTCAAGAAAGCTCTCTATGGGCTTAAACAGGGTCCCAGGGCTTGGTATGAAAGAATTGACACCTATCTCTCAGGACTAGGTTTCTCTAAAAATGATGCAGATCCTAATCTCTACTACAAAAGAAATAAAGGTGATATGCTAATGTTGATTTTATATGTTGATGACTTATTAATCACAGGAAATGATCATCTTATAGATCAATGCAAGAAAGATCTACCCAAAGAATTTGATATGAAGGACTTAGTACTCTTTCATTACTTCCTAGGATTGGAAGTATGGCAGAATTCTGACAACATTATACTAAACCAAGGAATATGTACCTTGGATATATTGAAGAGATTCGAAATGGTAAACTGTAGGCCCATGACCTCTCCTATGGAAACCAATTTACATAAACTTAAAGAAGCAGCAGTAGAGTCACAACCCACTGGCTCTACTCAATACAGACAGATGATTGGGTCTCTGATGTACTTGGTGAATACAAGGCTAGATATCTGTTATGCAGTTAATGCCTTAAGCCAGTTCATGTGTGAACCTAAGGAGATACACTTGGTTGCAGTAAAGCACATCATGAGATACCTACAAGGTACTCTAAAACTTGGTATCAAATATGAGAAAGTTGACATAAAACTACATGGATTTACAGATTCAGATTGGGCTGGAAGTGTAACTGACAGAAAAAGCACCTCAGGGTGTTGCTTCAGTCTGGGTTCAGCCATGATATCTTGGATCAGCAGGAAACAGTCCTCTGTAACTCAAAGCTCCACCAAGGCAGAATACATTGCAGCTTCTATGGCTGCTCGAGAGGCAGTATGGCTTAGAAAGTTGCTTGTGGGGTTGTTTGGAGAACCTATGAAATCCACTATTATACACTGTGACAATTAGAGCTGCATAAAACTTTCAGTTAACCCAGTGTTCCATGACAAATCCAAGCATATTGAGATCCCATACCACTATGTGCGAGATATGGTAGACAAAAATGTAATTCAATTAGAATATGTTTGTACAGGAGATCAAACGACAGATATTATGACCAAACCTCTTTCCAGGGTGAAGGTTGATCACTTCAGAAAAGGTTTAGGTATGATAGAAAGGTAATTTGCTTTGTAATCTGTATTTACATATCAATAAGATGTTTAATGTGTAAACTTCTTTGTCATGATAGGACATTTTGGATTTTTATCCCCTGAGTTCATATCTAAGAGGTGACAATCTCTCAAGACAATGAACACTTGTATGGAGACATTATAAGGTGACGATCTTATAATGTCCAAACCAGTTATCATGTTGGATCTCTGGTGTATCATGGATGAGCCATGATTGTGTTGTGGTAAAACATTTATATGAAATGTTAGTGCACCTACCACAACTTGGATAAAGATGAGAATTGAATATTTTCTCATATGATTATCCTTAAGTATTGCGTGCTTAGGCAATACTGATATCACGTGTTAAGGTGATATCCTGTCATCACAAGATTGATGAGATAGACACTTTGTATCACTTGTTTAGGTGATACTTCATATCATGTGATTAGGTGATATGATCTCCTAGAAGTTTAGATTGTGTAAAAGAATGCTAACTATCATTTGAATTGTGATGCTTGATACATTGCTCTCATTTATCTTACCTAGCTAAGAGGGAGTGTTAATGCATAGTAGCTTAGGTAAGATAAATGATTGAATGAGAGATAATTGAAGTCTCTCATTCAATCATTTATCATATCGATAATTATGATGAATAACTTCAAGCCCTCATTTGATAAACCATTCTTTATTTGTATATGATCAATCAAATTAGTTTGATCAAAATGCTTAACTGACAATTATTATTCTGTAGTATAGAATCCCGATTTAATATCGTTACACTATTTGTGTTCACCGATTATTAAATCGGGTTAATCATTGCAATCCGAGTTAATTCGGTTAACTCATTTAATGATAAAACAAACAATTATCAGGTAGACCAAACATCGATTAGTATCGATGTTAACTTATGTTTTCACCGATTGATATCGGGTGGAAGATAAATATACACCAATTGTTATCGGGTGTTAAGGCAAGCATTCACCGATTGGCATACACCGATTGTTATCGGGAGTTAATATAAGCATGCATCGTTTGGTAAATAAACGCCATGTATTATTATTATAGCGAAGGGGCACGATCAAGTAATGTCTTGATTGTACCCAGTCTGCTATATATATATATATATATATATATATATATATATAGTGAGAAAGGACATCGAAATTCATAAATGCTCCTCTCACCTGCCATACAAAAGAAGATAGTCAGATTTATATTTTTAAATCAGTAATACATAGAATAAGATAATATCAAATAGAATATAACTTGCATATTGAATGTAAATTGAACATCATTTACACATAGAAGGACCAAAATCATGTTCCAGATTTCTGGAAGGCATCAACAAAACACTTAGAATGCTACAGGCATGCAAACTCATAAAACTGCACAATAGAAGATTCCAGAACATCAGTCTATTTGTAAAACAAAATTGTCTTATTGTAAAATGGCTACCTATGGGCCCCGCTTAATGCAATTTAAAACAAAAGGGGGACAAATCAATTATTTCCAGCTACCTGATTTGTAAAATTGATGTCAAATAGTTGCTGGTAGCTGAGAAAGTGGTTGAGAAGGCAGCTGGGAAGTTATGGAAGTTACTAGGTATGGGCTAAAGCTGCCAGGCTTCTAGAAGGTAGATTGCAGCCATTGGATGATTTAGATCCTAGCCATTGATTCAAATATAAAAATCTGTAAAAAGCCAGTGTCTCTCTTTTGTAAAGGGTTAGAATTTGTTATATTTTTTTTTAGGAGTTAGATTTTATAGGTTAGAATAGTTAGATGCGGTTTGCAAATTAGGAGTTGAATAGATCCGTTTGATGAAATTGTTGTAATGGCAATTAGAACAAATAATTAATAAATGGAACATTTAAGCATGGTGTTTTGTTGTTTTGTCCTAATTTGTTTGTATGGTTTCTCTTCATTTGATTAACTAGTTAGAGTTCAATGGTTTTAATGGTGAAGTGTGGGGGGTATCTGATTTGATTTCAGATTCATACCATTGGGGGCCTGCTGATTGTAGGTCACCGTGTATGGTTAGTTTGAACCTTACTATTGTGCTTGTCTCAACTGTAGGTATTTGTCTTAGGCTACGCCAAAATTGGGTGCCTAAATGAGTACCTCCAGTCTGGAAATCCTTCATTCCCTTGGAGCTTGCACTATCCCTTGAGGTTGTGAGTATATCTCTAGCAAAGCAGGGGTTAGTTTATGTGAAATTTGTCTACCTGCAGCATCAACCATTACTACCATTGTACTTAGGATCCCTAAACCCTTCTCTTTTGTTATTTATTTTCCGCACTCTGAGAACCAAAGCATCAACAGATGCAGTCCAACTTGTTGCATATGAGTCCCCCTTGTGTTTACCAACAAAACACATCACTACTGAGTTATCCTAAGCTGTCAAGATCTGACAGTTGGAACCTTGTCCCCTTTGATCATCCAAAACAGCATTAGTGATTTCCTTATTCAAGATAGGCTAGGATACTTAGCATTCTATTTTGTGTTGATCGAAAGAGTAGAAGTATGATTTTCACCATCAATAACATGGAATTCCATAGATTGTTGTAGTGATGACCCATGAACGTGACACGAGGACCAAAAGGACATCATATGGTATAGTACGACATTGTACGAAAGCATGAAGGGTTTACATAAGATAGATGTGGAAATCAAATATTATTTGTGGTAGAGATAGGTGATTATAGGAAAGGTAAAATTAAATGCTTTCAAATCAATGTTTGTAAGATCATCTCAGTTAAGGGACCAAATTTCTCTTAAAACATGCAAAGCTAATAACTAATAAGAGAATTAAAACATTGAATGCCAATTATGTAGAAAGAGTTGAAAGTTTGCAGTCAATGAAATGCATCTCTTGCATCTTTATTTACTGTTTCTTCCAAATACTAGATGCTTATTATATTCAACTATGTTCATCTTTTTGGATTTAAGAAGTCAAAAGGGGGACATTTTACGGATTTTTTTCTCTCTGCATAAAGTGGGTTTTTGATTTTTCGCCATTTTTAACCATCTTTATTATGGTCTTGTAAATGGCCAAGTTGTGATATAAGATTTCTTATTGAAAATTGCTGAATCAGATACTTGTTAATTTAACATGTTGGATGCACACATTGGGCGCTGCATGCATGTGTTCTTGTGAGAGTAGTGAGAGGGAGGCATATTCAATGATATAGTGACACTAGATTGTACCAAAACTTCTTTGGAACAAGAGTAAGATAGCAGCAACTATATTATCAAGTGTGCACACATGTATCGGACGTTGTATTGCTCATGACAACTTCAATAATATTGTGCCAAGAGTTACTACATTCTCATGATAATTGTTGTTAAATTTATGATATATAGAATTTATTGGTCTTTATTAATTGTCTCACTAATTTGTAAAATTAATTTTTCATTTAACATGGGACTACATGATAAACAACAGAGGCTATGCCCTAGCCCATTCATTTTGTGCGTGTTTGTTCTTTTTAACCTCTTGAACCTGCATTTGCTAGATCTTTAGTTGCCTTAAGTACAATTGGTGGTCTCAATTTGTACAAAGTTAATTTCGTTATATGATTTCTGACTTGGTTTAAGAACTTGAAATTTTTTTATGTATATTTTCCATTTTATCTGCTTAGCTTTCTCACAATGACCCTAACTTGCATGGTCTCAAACAACTAATGGAGATTATGGATTGCCATAAATGTAACACCCTTAGATCCTTGCTTTAAATCTATGCTACAGTATAATCATATATCAAGGATCCTCAACTTTCAAACTCCTTTTTCTTTCTATATGTTCATAGCCTCAAATTCTGTTTCTTATAGAACTGATGTTTTTGGTTTAACTTGATTTATAGACAAAGTTTACTTGTAATCGGAGGTGGAGGTGCAGTTGGGCTTTCTGCAATCCAGTTGTCAGTAGTAGCAGGGTGTAGAGTAGCAAGTACTTGTGGAAAAGTAAGTATAGACCGTGTTATGGCAGCTGGAGCAGAACAGGCTGTTGACTATACATCTCAGGTAATATACACATAAAACTGGAATAGTACTTCTATTTCCTTTTGAATACTTTCTGTCTCTTTTTGTTGCTTGTTTCCAGATCTCTCGATATGTTATTTGTCTCAAGTGAGAGATTATAGGGTCTGTAACTTGAGTCCTAGATATGAAAACACTATTGATAGCAAGGCAAAGAAAGTGACTGCAAGGAAATATATTTTAAATAAAATTAGCATATCCAAATGAATGCCCCTGCGATGCAATTATAAAAGGAAAATGATTACAAAGAAGATAAATTATTTTATATTAAGTTCTTGGAAAGCTTGAACTGTGATTTATTGGCGACACTGCTTAGTGCTTAGTTGATTAAATTGTTTGAGCATCCGCATTATCAATAATATTAAGTCCCTTAAATCATAAACCCTGAGTACCCTGTGGTAGAATATGTCTTCCAGATGAGTATGATCTAGAGAGGGTGAATATGCAAGAGATGTCCTACTTTATGATGTCAAGACGTATTTCCAGCATGTTGAGGATGCCCCTTAATTTCTCGTGTCCTAATGCATGAAACTAAAAGGCAGAATAAATGAAGTGTTTGCAACTTTGCCCTAAAGTCAGAAAGGATAGAAAACCCCACCCATTCTATTCTTTGCTCATTCAAACAAAGAGAATCGAAAATCAGTCCTTAGGGTCACTATCATGCCTTAGGGTCACTATCATGCCTTTCAGATTATCCTTTAATTTTATTGAAGAAAAGTAAAAACAACAATTTGTGTAAGTGGTATGCACTATGTCTATTTGTTTGTCTCATCCTATGAAAAATGAGTTTGGGTTGTCTATACCTTGTATTTCACAATTTTTTATTTGAGGTTATGGTATCATCTACAAAGCATTGTCCAAGCTTACTCCAATACTGCTTTGACCTTCATAAAGTTTCAAGGCTTCTTTTTTCTGTAAGCATTTTCTATTATCAGGGTGAAAATCACAAATATATATTTCTGAACATATTGTTACATTAACTCCATGCTTGCAACTCAGCAGATTAGACTTAATACCGTGTAAATTTTTTCTTAGATACTGCAGAGGCCAAATTGTCATGGTCTCAAGAGGAGCACTAAAATAGAATCCATTATTGATATTCATCTACTGAAAAAAAGTCCCAGACTAGAGACGACAAAGAAAATTTGGAATCAGGAGGAGTTAATAACTTCATTATAATTATGTGGAGAGGTGTAACGTACAGAGTGACAAGGGGTTGTAATGGCATGTGTTTACTTGCTAAATGGATTATACAATTAAAGCACAGTAAATTGAGTTCATAAACATAAATGATTCATCCAAAATAGGACAGTAATTCAATAGAATAGTTGCTTCCTTTAATCATTCAATCTTTCTTATACAAAATTGGAAATAGGGAATAATTTGAACACCATGGTCTTTTTTCCAACTACAGAATAAGTTTATAAACTTGCTGGTTGCCAAGGAATTCCAACCGTTGACAACTACCACAACTAATTTAATCAGCTGACAAGGCATAACCATACTCGTCGATTAACTAAAAGTACAACTTAACTAATATGTATTTTATTGTATCTACATCAGGCCCCCAAAAGAAATGTTGTCTTCTAGATACCAAAAAATAGAAGAAACAAGGGGTTGTAATGGCATGCGTTTACTTGCTAAATGGATCATACAATTAAAGCACAGTAAACTGAGTTCCTAAACATAAATGATTTGTCCCCAAATAGCACAGCAATTCAAGAGATATAACAGTTGCGTTCTTTAATCATTCAATCTTTCTTATACAAAAATGGAAAAAGGGAATACTTTGAACATCATTCTTTTTGTCTGAGTGCAAAAGTATATAAACTTGCTGGTTGCCAATCAATTCCAACTGTTGACAACTACCACAATTAATTGAATCAGCTATCAAGGCATAAGTTTGTTGTCCTCATTTTTTGTTTTCAAAAATGATGTACCATTACTTAAAATTTTTGTCAAAAAATGAAAATTTTACTCAAAGGCATGCTTCCCAAGATAGAATTTTGCCCTACCCCTGGACTGGCTTAACCCTCATTCCATCCTCGAACTACGTTTTGAATCTCATTGTGTTTCGAGTTCGTTTGTTATGTTTTTCCTTCAATTTCGGGTTTTTTTCTCCTTGACTCCAGTGGGAAATTTTTCTTAAGTTGCAAGTTTTATGTTTTCCTTTGTTTTAGTCTTTGTAGGGAAATCTTTAGTTAGTTACAAGTTCACTTTATGTAAAAAGAACTTGTAACTTACTTTTTATTTCCCCCTTGATGCTTTTTGGCTTTTTAAGTCATAATAGGAACATTTTGGATAAGTTACAAGTTAATTTTAAATTATCAATTTAAAAGTCACTTGTAATTCTTTTATAAAGTTCCTATTTAAGTGATTTCACTTGTAATAGGGATTTTATTTCCCTATTACATGTTTTATTTTCAAGTCACTTGTAAAGGGAATTTTATTTCCCTATTACAAGTGCTTTTTAAAGTTAAGTTATTAAAACTTGTTAAGAGGATTTTATTTTCCCCTTACAAGTTATTATAACTTGCATTTCTATTTCACAAATCTGATTTGCTCTAGAATTGAAAATAAAGACAGTTTTAAACTTGTAATAAGATGAAAGAAACCCGATTTTCTTCATTACATGCATTTATTAAACTTGTTGTTCACTCCCAAGAATCCGACCAGCTATAGAGGTGGAATTTGTTGAAGATTTCAAGCAATTTTTGTGTAGAAATCTTAGGAGGTGAAAGGCGTTTTGGATTCTTCCCTATTTTCATGCATTTTCAAACACGTTCCACGCTATTTGGAGGTCATGATTGCTGGTTTTATGGTATTTAGTAGCAAAAAACGTGTTTGTAAATGCCACGATTTGCTTTTGAAATTTGCCACGAATCCATTCTTTCCTAAGTCGTTTTTGCTTTCTTCACCTAGGCGTGGGGTTTGGATGGAGATTTGACCATTTATTATGCCATTTTGATAGCCGTTTTTGCTGCACATGGTATTTCGGAAAAACGTGGCTAGGGTTTGAATCTCCTCCTTGTATCTATTTAAGAGTTTCAATCTTCCTTTTCAAGGATTGCTTCTTGTATTTTGGAGGATGTTTTGATTGATCAAGGTATGTTTCTTTCCTTTCTTTTTTCTTTTTATTTCTTGTTTGTTTGGTTTTCCTTGGTCAATTTGTAAATTTGTATATATGTTAATTTTTGCCTAAAATCGGTTTTGTGAGAGAGATTTTCCCCTTAGCAAAGCAATTTGTGAATTGCATTGTTCTTCCCCATTTTCCCTCTTTACTTGCATTCGGGATTTTAAATCCCGATTGCAAGTAGGATGAAAATAATTGATCTTCCCTTATGGTTGGAACTTTTTAATCATCTTTTGGTGAAATTCCAAGTTTCTAAGTTGAAAAATACCCATTCTTTTAAAATCGGGTTTTAAAAATCGGATTACATGTTGAAAGTTCTTCCCACTTTCTTCAAAGTGATGTTCTCAAAATCCTTCCATTTTTGTTCATGCTCATTGCCTTTATCCGTACATACCATTCCCGTCATTTCTGGCATGTCAAAATCTCATTTTCCACCCATTTCTCCATTTTTCTTTTTACAAGTATACTTGCATTCAGGTTTTAAAAATCCGATTGCATGTTTGTCCTTCCCCACTTGTATACTTGTAAAACGTTCCCCAAGATCCGAAATTGGTCAAAGGCCAAGTTTCAAGCATTCCCATTTATTTCCCATCTTCCTCTCACAAAATTGTGAAGTGCAAGGTGTTATGACATATTCACACATCGTCCCATTGCGAATGGGGACCCCTACTTTTTTTGCTTTCTAGGTTTTTTAGGGTTTTGTCTGTTAGCCTTTGCATTTTGAGTGTCGCCAGGGGGATCACTAGGATGGCAGGCTTTGCTTGAGCCAAGGGGAGTCAGCATGTGCTCCAGGTTAGGGTTTCTTTGAAAGTCTCCCTTAGGCCTAGTCTTGCTCTTGTTGCTAATAGTGTCTTGTTTGAGTTTCAGGATGTCAATGAAGCTTGGTGAGTGAATATCATCTTTGAAGATCTGAGTTAGGTCAAATTGGTGAGTGATGAAGTCTGAAATGTCATCTTGATCTTCAAATGTCCTGAAATTTGGTAGTCTGGAATGTCATCCTGATCCTGAAATTTGACTAAGTCTGGAAAATTGAAGAATCCTCCAAAAACTAGATTTTGCATTATAACTCCTGGAGGTCCGAAACCACTCTCAAACATCCTGACAGTATATATGGAATATAACTTAAAGAAAGAAGAAAGATATAAGGAAATGAGGAAATATCACTTAAATGTTATATTCCATATATGAATCTTGACGAAGAGACCAAAATGTCCAATTTCGCTCCTGACCCTTCCAAAGGGTCCAGAGCGAATTCCTCTATAGGACATTCTTCTTTGATCCAAACTTAGAACTAACTAATTCCCAGGCATTATTGAGGGCAAAACACTTATTTGGAGTGAAGAAATATGAAAATGAAGTCACGATTTGAGCATAAGGAGGAATTTCGCTCCTGACCCTTCCAAAGGGTCCATAGCAAAATTCATATGAGATCCTTTTTTCTTCACAAAACCTTGAAGTCAATGCTAACTTGGATTGGAGGATGATCAGGAGGGGCCTAATAAGTTATATCCAAGCCAAAGAAGGGAGGAAAAAGGTGAAAATGAGCCTAAAATGAGAATTTCGCTCCTGACCCTTCCAAAGGGTCCAAAGCGAAATTCACTTTTCCTCTATTTTGCTCTTTGATATGGCCAAGTTGTGGATTTTTGAGGCATGGTTGAGGAGGCTTTGATGCATATTTGCCTTTGAGAGGAGGTTTGAGGCGATGAAGTGGTAGAAATCAACCCAAAAGGAGAATTTCGCTCCTGACCCTTCCAAAGGGTCCAGAGGGAAATTCCCTATAGGTCCTGTCATTGGCCTAGGTCCAGAGCGAAATCCTCAGTTTGACCCCCTATCTTGCCTAATATGATGAAAATGACCTTGTCTTGAGCTAATTTGATGGTAGATTCACTTAAGTGAGAAGAAAGGAGCTTGAATTTGATCAAGTTTAAAGGAGAATTGGATGAAGGAAGTGAGGATTTTGTCGAAGATTGTGAATTTCGCTCCTGACCCTTCCAAAGGGTCGAGAGCGAAATTCTCCATAAACCTCATTTTCTCCTTGTTTAGGCCAATACTTTAGCTCCTTGGGCATATTTGGAAGTGGATTGACATGTTTTTGCCTTAGTGAGTGACTAAAATTGAAGGAGTGAAGGATTTTAACCTAAAACTTGAATTTCGTTCTTGACCCTTCCAAATGGTTGTAATATCCCAGTAAATTTTTTTTTGATTTTTTAACAATAAGCGACACAAGCAATCACCACAACCTGTTAAGGTTAGAGAAATAAACCGAACTGCTGAAAGGGAACCCTTCCACCTTTTGTTCACCAAAAGCCCAGTCTGGGAGGGTGAGAGTATACGGTGTTCCGGGGATTGTTAGCAACAATAAACAAACTGAAATTACAATGCCTGGGCGGCAAGCCAGCCCCTTCTGCTTATCCAGCAGGATAGAAACCAAACTCTTGGCGGTAAACCGACCAAGGGAAAAATGACAAGAAACTGAAATTCAATCACTCTACCGCGTGTTTCAGCAGGATGACATTACATTAAGCAATCACTCTACCGCATATTTCAGCGGGAGGACCATTGTATTGAACTTATCACTCGACCACTTATTCAGTGGGAGGACTGAGTGCAAAAACTGAATTACAAAACTTAGAAGGCGGCAAGTCAGCCTCTTCCACTTATGCAGTGGGAATTACAAATAGAAGCAGAAAGAAGGGATGATCAGTAATACTGAAACAACCTTACAAAATAGAGATGAGCTGAGAAGAGTAATTGCAGATTTCTACAACAAGACTGTAATTTTTTGTTACAACTAATCTGCAGGCTGAAAGTACAATTCAGCAGCCTATGGAAACATCAAAATACTCATAACTCCCTCATTTTTCACCCGAATCAATTCAAATCAATCCCAATCCCACAATATAACACTAACAACAACATCCCATCCAAACTACCACCCAAACAACCCACTATTCATTTGGCACGCATCCCAATGCAAGTGCAAAAACCCACACTATACCTGGGAAGTTCGATTTTATCTAGTAAATTCATTGCTTATTTAAAACTGCTAAAAACTCACACATTGTATTGCCATGGCTAGGAAGGAAGGATGAGCCAGTACCCAGAATGATGGAGTCGCCTGGTTAAGAGGTGTGAGCAAAATATACTTTCAGCAGTCTCGCGACCAGCAACCAGAAACACTCAAATCCAACATAGAATACTCCATAATCTGCAACTCATTCACCAATCAGCAATGGGAACACAAGGACACAGCTAGGTACTATCTTGCAAGTACGAAATTGAGAGTAAGCTAGGAAGCCAACTTTGAAGCTCAGATTTTCTGTAGCCAAACCGGCCGCATAACGATGCAATTTGCAAAGATGTGGAAATGGGAGCCCAAGTCTCATATTTATAACTTCACACACCTCAACCCCAAATGCAATTTCCTTCAATTTCAACGCCTTTCATTTGCATTTCACTCCACTATATGTGGACCCCAAATGTGGCGCCATTTCCCACAAGTCAAACCTCACGCCTAAGGCAAGGACCCACGTTACACTTTGGCAAATATTAGAGATGAGTCATAAACAAATAATATCTTTCTCAATATTTCGACATCTCTTTAATAAACATGAAATTCGCCAAGAACTTAGGAAAAATAGGCATTAATCCCAATTTTAATAAATCAGTCGCAAATAATCAGATTAATTAAATATTAAACCTTAGGATAAGGAAATAATATTTAATTATGTCGCAAATAACTCCCGTACTGATTATTATCACAATCAGGATGAAATTGAGCCCGGACGACCACAGAACTGCTGCAGAATCAGAACCCCTGTCTACAGCCAAAATTAGAATTGTGCCACTCAGCCACTTACTAAAAATAGTAAGTCAAGAACTAATGCTTAGAAAAGCATGATCATCGCGTCCAGAGGCAAAACATGGAGAGCTCAGTAGGACAGTAACTCTAGAATGGTCATTCCCTGACTTACTAAAATAAGTAAGTCCTTGTTTCATCAATGCTGGACCCTCATTCTTCATTCCACCTAGCCTACGGGTCTCAGGAATAGGCTAATGGACCACTGGGAGTTCATCAGTGAGAAGGGGACATTACAGTCCGCCCTCCCCAAAATTGCTTGTCCTCAAGCAACTGCAAGGCTGGATGCATTAGAATCTCCTCACTTTCCCACGTAGCATCCTCTGCTGGTAGGTTCTTCCATTTGATCAAGTATTCCATGATCACTCTTCTCCTCAAAGATCGTTCCCTGAATTCAAGGATGGCTTCCGGAACCAAAACCAACTCTCCCTCCTCATCAAGCGGAGGCAACTCAGCTGAAGCAACAACATTATGTCCCAGAGCCTTCTTAAGGCGAGACACGTGAAATCAGAGTTCCGTGACTCGCGGCGAGTCACGTGAGTCAACGGGCCGATAGAAGTAGGGAAAATCTAACCTACGAGTCTGATTAGGCTCCATATAACAACACAACTTAGAAATCTTGGTAATTGGTATTTAGATTTAGTATTTCAAATTTCCTATAGTCTCATTTGACAATGTAATTCTTATACTGTAATAGTGTCATACATCTTTTCAAAACTAGTTTTTCAAGTACTATATGTATATGTATAACTATATCAGCACCACCACCCCGCTACCCCCCCCGTCGCCGTCCCCCTGCCGTCCCCAAACTTAGGTCCTTGGTACCCCCGTCCTGGAAACGCGTCCCCTCGTCCCCAACGCCCGTGGAACACTGGAAAAATAGGAAGCCATAGTTTTGCAACCAGCTGAGAGGAAGAGGTAAAAAGCTTGCACAAATCACATTGGGGCAACACTACAGTCCGATTGGCTCACTGAGTCCACCGATCTAGTCTTCACTAATGAGGACCTTGAGTGGGTTGACCAGGCAGACAGAAAGGCTGAGGCTATGGCTATGGCAGAGGAGAATGATAGAGCACGATCAGGCACAACACCTATGGCTACTCAGACTGGCACATCACAGGCAGAGACTATGGCTACTCAGTCATCCAGGACCTACCTTAGACTCCTTTCTAGGAGGCAGATAGACAAGGTTGAGCCAGAGCCTGAGCCATAGACTTGTTTTTGTTTACACTTTAGAGTTACATATATGTTTGTGAACATTTGAAGTCATGGATTTATATATATTGGACAACATTTATAACTCTATATATCTATGTTTTCTAATTCCTTCAACTACAATTTACATTTCTACGCATGTGATGGATGTATGTTTATGTATGTGATCAAATTAGCTTCTATTTGATGATATTATAGTGTCTTTAAGCTTAATTCAATAATGGGTGTATGAAACAAGTTTTAAATCGTTAAAAATCTCTAAATTTCAAGGGTTTTCTTATTTTGCCGAGTCCGAGCTGAGTCATGAGTCGAGTTAGCCTTGCCGAGTCAGAGCCGAGTCAGAGTCTGGGAACTTTGCGTGAAATACATTATGGATCCTGCTGCTTGCTGGCAATTCCAACTCGTAAGCCACTTCTCCAACCCTTCTGTTGACTCTAAAAGGTCCATAGAATCGTGGCTTCAACTTCTCAACCCCACTCTTCTTGAGAGTAGATTATCTGTAGGGTTGGAGCCTTAGATAAACCATGTCGCCCACCTCAAAGGTGCGCTCAATTTGCTGCTGATCAGCATACAACTTCTGTTGATTCTGTGCATGCTGGAGATTGTCCCTCAAAATCCTCAGAATATCCTGACTTTGCTGCATCATATCCTTTGCCTGAGGGGTTCTGCTATCACCAAATACCAAATCTGCAATGCTGGGAGCCTCATAACCATATAGTGCCATGAATGGTGACATCCAGATAGACATGTGATAGGAGGAATTGTAATAATATTCCCCTAGGTGAAGCCACCTTACCCAAGTATTCTGTTGCTCCGAGACATAGTTTCTAAGATAACCTTCCAACCACTTATTCACTATCTCAGTCTGCCCATCAGTTTGTGGGTGATAACTGGTGCTTGGAGTGAGCACAGTACCACACAATCTGAAAATCTCCTGCCAAAAAGCACTTAGGAACTTGCTGTCCCTATCACTCACAATGTTCTTCGGTAAACCATGTAATCTGAACACCTCCCGGCAGAACACTTCAGCAACTTGTGTTGCTGTAAAAGAGATGGTGATGGCGAAAAAATGAGCAAACTTTGTAAGTCTGTCCACCACCACATAGATACTATCTTTCCCTTGAGCCCGGGGCAGCCCCGTGATGAAATCCATGGAAATACTCTCCCATTTTTGACTAGGAATAGGCAAGGGTTGTAACAAACCAGCAGGTAGAGTGTGCTCATCTTTGTTCCTCTGACATGTATGACACTCTTTAATGTACTTCAAAACATCACTTTTAAGTCCCTTCCAAGAGAATCTCTCCCTGATCTGCCTGTATGTTTTGAAATAACCTTGGTGACCAGCAAGGGGGATGTCATGGAAAGTCTTCAAAATCTTCTCTTTTAACTTAGATTCAGGGACTATGAAGATTCTTCCCTTGTACAGTATCAATCCCTCAACCAATTTGTACCTTTCATCATGAAAAGTGCCTTCTATAAGGTTGGTTGCAAACTGATTTTTGGCATAATCAGCAAGCAATAACTCTCTCCAATCAGCAGTAAGCTCGCAAAGTGAGCTTAAATGGGGTCTCTTGGATAAGGCATTTGCCACCACATTGTTTTTACCCTTAACATACTCAATATCGAAGTCGTAAGCCTGTAGCTTACTCACCCATTTCTGCTGTCTCTCATTTAGATCCTTCTGATGCATGAAGTGTTTAAGACTATTGTGATCAGTCTTAACAATGAATTTACTCCCCACCAGATACTTTCTGAACTTTGCAAGGGCATGCATTATGGCAAGCATTTCCTTGTCATAAATGGAATACAGTCGCTCAAGACCTCTCAACTTTCTGCTCTCAAAGACTATAGGATGCTTATCCTGCATGAGGACCGCACCAACACCTTCTCCAGATGCATCACACTGTAGCTCAAATGGCTTGGTGAAATCAGGCAATGCTAAAACAGGGCAGGAACTCATGATCCCTTTAAACTGCTCAAATGTTGTCTGTGCCTTGTCGGACCATTCAAAAGCTCCTTTCTTTGTGAGATCTGTAAGGGGGGCAACCAACTGAGAATATCCCTTCACAAACCTCCGATAGAATCCACACAATCCCAAAAATCCCCTCAAATGTGTTATGTTTTCGGGAGTAGGCCAATCAAGGATGGCTCTAATCTTTTCGAGATCCACCTTCACCCCACCCACACTGATAATGTGACCGAGGTAGAGCAACTTTTCCATCCCAAACTCACATTTGGACTCCTTGGCAAACAGGGACTCAGATTCTAATATGCCCAACACTTCATCCAACTGCTGTAAATGTTTTGTCCAAGATTTGCTGAATATTAGGATGTCATCAAAAAATATCAAACTTCCTTAACTGTTCTTGGAAGATTCTGTTCATGCATGACTGGAATGTAGCAGGAGCATTAGTCGAACCAAAAGGCATGACTAGGAACTCAAAATGCCCAAAGTGGCATCTGAAAGTAGTCTTCTCCACATTTGAAGCTCTCATTCTGATCTGATGGTACCCCGATCTGGGTTCAATCTTGGAAAAGAACACTGCCCCATGTAGCTCGTCAATGAGCTCATCAATTCTCGGAATAGGATACCGGTTCTTGATGGTTTTCTGATTCAGGGCTCGGTAATCCACACACATGCGCATGGTCCCATCCTTCTTTCTCACCAAAACAACAGCCGAAGCAAAGGGACTTTTGCTAGGCCGTATGTAACCCATGTCAAGCAATTCCTGAATTGCTTTCTCAATCTCATCCTTCTGTTTCTTGGGATATTGGTAAGGAGTAGTCATGACTGACTTAACTCCTTCTTCAAGCTCAATAATGTGTTCGGCACCTCTTTCAGGGGGCCTGCCAGGAGGGGGATTTTCGAACACCTTGCTTCTCTTAGTTATCAAAGCTTGAATGTCTTTAGGATAATTTTTGTGCTCTTGTTGTGGTTCTGAAGGCATTACCATGATCTTGCTTCTATCCTTGACCATTGCTGAATTATCTGAGGAATAGCTGCCCTTATCCACCAATGAATTGGAAGGCATTATCAAACACTCCGCTGCCCACTCCACCTGATTATGGCGGATCAACCTTTCCATTCTTTTCAAGGATACAACTTTAAGTCCCCCATGCGACATTCCTCTCAAAACTACCTTCTTCCCTTCAGACATGAATTTCAGCTCCATGGTTTGTAGGTTTAGTGTGATCTCACCAAGAGATCTCAGCCATTGAATCCCTAGGACTGCATCATCAGTCCCTCCAATACTCACCACAAAGAAATCATCTCTGATTTCATGATTCCCCAATGAAGGGCCTGAATTTGGGTCAGAAGATAGAGGAGTGGTTGCTCAAGTCTCGAGCATTCACAAAAATGAATCCTTCAGAATTAGGGGTGTGATTGGAGAGCATCGTGTCATAGCTCTCATTGACGCAGGTGCAACGCACAACTTCATTGATGAGAGGATTGTTGCAAAAAAGGGACTAGTGGCAGAGGAAGTTGAAGGCTTCAAAGTCATGGTAGCAGATGGCTCCACTATATCCTCTAACCGAATGATTTCCAACATGTCTCTGAACCTCTTCATACTTGCTGCCCTCAACTTCAGTCTGCTGTTCTGAAATTTCAGAATCTGATCCATCTACTGAATAGCACTCCATCTGATGCAAATTCTCTTTTCCATGGCACCTATGTCCGGGAACCCAAGGTTCTCTGCAAGAATAACAAAGATTCTTTCTTCGGAGCCCTTGACGGAGTTCATCATCCATACGCGGAGGGAACCTTTTGGTCTGATTCGTGAACTTCTTCTTATCCTTTCTGAAAGGGAAAGGCTTGGACTGAATTTTACTCTTTGGGGCAGCCAACTCCATACTCCTAGATTTTTTTATAGCCTCTACCAGGGTGGGCGGATCAAAAGCTTTGACCCATCCTCTCAAAGGTTCTTCAAGTCCTTCTGTGAAAAGGACAACCAACCGCTTCTCTGAGATGCTACTCACCATGACTGACAGATTTTGGAATTCAGTCACGTAAGTATCCAATGAACCTTGTTGCCTGAGTTGTGCAAGTTCTCTAAACTTCACCTCTGGATCCCTGGTGTCGAATCTCTCAATCACCTTGTTGGTGAAATCAGCATAGGTGGTGATTAAGTTATGACCAAGGGTGACCAAGCCATGGTACCACCATTCGTGGGCCACTCCATCCAAGTACAAGGTAGCAAACTTGATGGCATCCTCCTCTGGCATCGGCCTCAAGGACAAGTAATTGTCGAACTTTTGTACCCATGCTCTAGCTATACTCTTAGCACTTCCATCAAAGTGTGCTAAGGTCACTCTTCCAAGAGCTTGCTGATAATCTCTTGGGGCAGCAGACTTATAGTCATTCCTCCTTTCTCTCTTCATTTTCTGATTCATAAACTGATCCAGAGTTAGGATATCTCAGATCTCACCAGGAAGAGAAGCATACTCCATGTAGCTATTTCTTATTTCATTAGCTGTGGGTATCTCTATTTCAACTTGTTGTACTTCTCTTGGCAGAAATACAGGTTGTAAAGGCCTTGGGGCTGATCCTCCATTGTTACTTCCGTTGTTACTCCCATTTCCATTGCCTACAGGAGCGTTAGAAGTGCTGAATTCCAGTCCATTGTTGGGCTAATTAGGGACTCCAACAACGTTCTGGTTGAGCTTGGCCAGCAGTAGAGACATCATGTCCATCATAGCATTGAATTGTCTCTCTGCCTTCTTACCAGGTGCCTCATTCGGTTCTGTAGTCTTATCTGCCATTAAATCCACTGAATTTGAAGTATCTAGATCCTTCCCTCTGTGTCTCAGTACTTCTAAAAATGTGTCCTCTTCGGGCACTATTGCTGTCTCTTCTGCTCTCTGTTGTAGTATCTAACGTCTCTGTCACTCATGGAGACTTCTGAACCCACTGACTCTCATAGGCTGGCAGGAAAACCATCTCTGATACCACTGTAATATCCCAGTAAATGTTTTTTTGATTTTTTAACAATAAGCGACACAAGCAATCACCACAACCCGTTAAGGTTAAAGAAATAAACCGAATTGCTGAAAGGGAACCCTTCCACCTTTTGTTCACCGAGAGCCCAGTCTGGGAGGGTGAGAGCATACGGTGTTCTGGGGATCGTTAGCAACAATAAACAAACTGAAATTACAATGCCTGGGCGGCAAGCCAACCCCTTCTGCTTATCCAGCAGGATAGAAACCAAACTCTTGGCGGTAAACCGACCAAGGGAAAAATGACAAGAAACTGAAATTCAATCACTCTACCGCGTGTTTTAGCGGGAGGACATTACATTAAGCAATCACTCTACTGCATATTTCAACGGGAGGACCATTGTATTGAACTTATCACTCGACCACTTATTCAGTGGGAGGACTGAGTGCAAAAACTGAATTACAGAACTTAGAAGGCGACAAGCTAGCCTCTTCCACTTATGCAGTGGGAATTACAAATAGAAGCAGAAAGAAGGGAAGATCAGTACTACTGAAACAACCTTACAAAATAGAGATGAGCTGAGAAGAGTAATTGCAGATTTCTACAAGAAGACTGCAATTTTCTGTTACAACTAATCTGCAGGCTGAAAGTACAATTCAGCAGCCTATGGAAACACCAAAATACTCATAACTCCCTCATTTTTCACCCGAATCAATTCAAATCAATCCCAATCCCACAATATAACACTAACAACAACATCCCATCCAAACTACCACCCAAACAACCCACTATTCATTTGGCACACATCCCAATGCAAGTGCAATAACCCACGCTATACTTGGGAAGTTCGATTTTATCTAGTAAATTCATTGCTCATTTAAAACTGCTAAAAACTCACACATTGTATCGCCATGGCTAGGAAGGATGGATGAGCCAGTACCCAGAATGATGGAGTCGCCTGGTTAAGAGGTGTGAGCAAAATATACTTTCAGCAGTCCCGCGACCAGCAACCAGAAACACTCAAATCCAACATAGAATACTCCATAATCTGCAACTCATTCACCAATCAGCAATGGGAACACAAGGACACAGCTAGGTACTATCTTGCAAGTACGAAACTGAGAGTAAGCTAGGAAGCCGACTTCGAAGCTCAGATTTTTAGTAGCCAAATCGGCAGCATAATGATGCAATTTTCAAAGATGTGGAAATGGGAGCCCATGTTTCATATTTATAACTTCACACACCTGACTGAACCCCAAATGCAATTTCCTTCCATTTCAACGCCTTTCATTTGCATTTCACTCCATTACATGTGGACCCCAAATGTGGCGCTATTTCCCACAAGTCAAACCTCACGCCTAAGGCAAGGACCCACGTTACACTTTGGCAAATATTAGAGACGAGTCATAAAAAAATAATATCTTTCTCAATATTTCGACATCTCTTTAATAAACATGAAATTCGCCAAGAACTTAGGAAAAATAGGCATTAATCCCAATTTTAATAAATCAGTCACAAATAATCAGATTAATTAAATATTAAACCTTAGGATAAGGAAATATGTAATGTCCCCTTCTCATTGATGCTCTTTTAGTGGTCCATTAGCCTATTCTTGAGACTCGTAGGCTAGGTGGAATGAGGAATGAGGGTCTAGCATTGATGAAACAAGGACTTACTATTTTTAGTAAGTCAGGGAATGGCCATTTTGGTGTTACTATACTACTGAGCTCTCCATGTTCTGCCTCTGGACGCGATGATCATGCTTTTCTAAGCATTAGTTCTTGACTTACTATTTTTAGTAAGTGGCAGTGTGGCACAAGTCTATTATTGGCAGTGGACAGGGTTCTGATTCTGCAGCAGTTTTGGTGGTCGTCCTGACTCAGTTTCATCCTAGCAGTATTAATAATCAGTACCGGAGCCATATACGAAATAATTGAATATTAATTCCTTATCCTAAGGTTTAATATTTAATTAATCTGATTATTGATGACTGATTTATTAAAATTGGGATTAATGCCTATTTTTCCTAAGTTCTTGGCAAATTCATGTTGATTAAAGAGATATCGAATTATTGATAAAGATATTATATTTTTTATAACTTATCTCTAATATTTGCCAAAGTGCGTGGGTCCTTGCTTTAGCGTGGGAGTTGACTTGTGGGGAATGGCGCCACTCTTGGGGTCCACATGTAGTGGAGCGAAATGCAAAGGAAAAACGCTGAAATTCAAGGAAATGGCATTTGGGTTTGAGGTGTGTGGAGTTATAAGTATGAGACTTGGGCTCCCATTTTGATATCTTTGAAAATTGCATCGTTATGCTGCCGGTTTGGCTACTGAAAATCTGAGCTTCGAAGTTGGCTTCCTAGCTGAGTCTCAGTTTCGTACTTGCAATATAGTACCTAGCTGTGCCCTTGTGTTCCCATTGCAGATTGGTTAATGAGTTGTAGATTATGGAGTGATTGATATTGGATTTGATTGTTTCTGGTTGTTGGTCGCGGGACTGCTGAAAGGGAAATTTGCTCATATCTCTTAACCAGGCGACTCCATCCATCTGGGTACTAGCTCATTCTTCCTTCCATGCCATGGCGATACATTGTGTGAGTTTTTAGCTGTTTTGATTGAGCAATGATTTTATTAGACAAAATCGAACTTCCTAGGCTAGGCGTGGGTTTTTCTGTTTGCATTGGGATGCGTGCAAAATAAAAATGGGTTTGTTTGGGATGTGGCTTTGATTGGTTGTCATTGCATTTGATGTACAGTGGGATTGAGATTGATTTGAGTTGATTCGGGCAAAAAATGAGTGAGTTATGAGTGTTTTGATGTTTCCATAGGCTGCTGAAACTGTACTTTCAGCCTGCAGATCAGTGTAATAGAAAATTACAGTCATGTTGTAGAAATCTGCAATTATTCATCTCATCTCATCTCTATATTGTAAGGTTGTTTTAGTAGTACTGATCATCCCCTTCTTTCTACTTTCTTTTGTAATTACCCACTGCATAAGTGGAAGAGGCTGGCTTGCCGCCTTCTAAGTTTTGTAATTAGTCCTCTTGCTGAATAAGTGGTCGAGTGATAAGTTCAATTCAATGGTCCTCCTGCTGAAATATGCGGTAGAGTGATAGCTTAATGTACTGTCCTCCCGCTGAAATACGCGGTAGAGTGATTGAACTTCAGTTTATTGTAATTTTCCCTTGGTCGGTTTACCGCCAGGAGCTTTGGTTACTCTGAGGAAGGAAATTCTTCATGCTTTAGCCAATTTTCATGATTTCCAAGAACTATGTCCTGAAGGAAGAAATTTCAAACACTTAGTCAATTTTTTACCTTTCCTGGAATTCTGTCCTGAAGGAAGGAATTTCCGACAGTTAGCCAATTTTTTACCTTTCGTGGAATTCTGTCCCGAAGGAAGGGAGGAAGAAATTTCAAACGACTTAGTCAATTTTTTACCTTTCCTGGAATTCTGTCCTGAAGGAAGGAATTTCCGACACTTAGCCAATTTTTTACCTTTCCTAGAATTCCTTTATCTTGGGCAGAATTTTGACTTGGTGGAGGATTCAGTGAATTTGTGAATCCTCCATGCCTCCTTCATTTTGGTGCCTGTCCTTCATCTTGGGCGGAATTTTGACTTGGTGGAGGATTCAGTGAATTTTGTGAATCCTCCATGCCCTCCTTCTAGCGCCAATTCTGTTGATGTGTTTTTTATGATTACGTCGAACACAGAATAAAGTTGCCTAACGGTCACTTCACTCTCTCTTGATCAAAGTGCGATTGCATGCTAAGATTGCAAGAAGTTCAAACAATCGACTCCAAGGTTCCTTTATGCTACAGACATGACTCAGTTGGCTGACGTGTTCGCTGGTAATCCAAGGGGCCTTACGTTTGCATGATTCTTTCACTTCTTTGTTGTAGCTGGAACTCCATCATCAGATATGGCAATTTTGTGATGCTTCTGCTTCGAACGGACTTCTTCATCAAGGAGCATCTCTTCTTGCTTGACTGTGGAAACATTGCTTGCATTTGTTTGAACATCTTCCATTTCTCTGTCAACCTCCAATTCAACGGGTGTTCTTTTCCTTGGCATAATGTATGCAAATTTTCTCTTGACTGGATTGTGTTGATTGTCTCACTCAATTGTGCTTTCTTCACTACAAGATGTTGCAGTAATACCACCTTCATTTGATGCTAAGTCAATTGGTTGAAGGTGAGCATTCCGCCTGTTTTCTATAGTGTACATCTTTGCTGATTCTTCCAACTCTGTCTGCATCTTAGCTTGGTGAATAGCTTCCCTGCATGATGGACATGTGACTTCAGAATGAGTGGTATTGTGGATCCTTCACCAACATGGGAGCAAGATGCCTTCTATACACAAGTCTTTCTCAATACTTAAGCCTTCCTTAACCATTTTCTTGAACCTCATGAAAAATTCATTTTCAGCAATTGAAGCTTCGGGTTCCACTTTCACCGGTACAACAGGCTCATGTACTTTGGAAACAGAAACTTTCCCTTGCAAGGCTAATTCCATCCTTGACAGAAATGTTAAACAATGCATCTCATTGTGTCCGCCAGTGTTATGAATTCTACAACTATTCCTTGATGCGAATTCAGACAAACTTTGTGGATGTAACTGTGCATTCAGTCTCCACCATAGTTGAAGAATGTCAACTTCTTGCTCCATTGAGAAATCTTTTTTTTTTAATTTTCAATTTTCTGATTTTTTTTGGATTTTTTTGATATATAAGAGATCTAACATATCTCTGATTCTGCACTTGAAAGCTCATACTGGTTCTGACCAGCTTGAATTTCTTCACTTGTGAAAGTGAACAATTTGATATTCGCCCTCCTTCTAGCGCCAATTCTGTTGGCTGCGGAGGAGGGTAAAAAAAAAATTGCTTGAGATAACCTCTGCAAATTTGAAATGATAGAATCTGAAGTTCGCGTATTCATGTTCAACCCTCCTTCTAGCGCCAATTTTGTTGACGTGTTTTTAATGATTACGTCGAACACAGAATAAAGTTGCCTAACGGTCACTTCACTCTCTCTTGATCAAAGTGCGATTGCATGCTAAGATTGCAAGAAGTTCAAACAATCGACTCCAAGGTTCCTTCAATGCGTGGACGTGACTCAGTTGGCTGATATGTTTGCTGGTAATCCAAGGGGGCTTACGTTTGCATCATTCTTTCACTCCTTTGTTGTGGCTGGAACTCCGTAATCAGATATGGGAATTCTGCGATGCTGTTGCTTCGAATGGACTAAAATGAACTAAAAGTAAAAGGGAAAGGGTTTAGAATGATCTAAATCTACTCCTAAGGGCAGTGATAACAATGAATAGTGCTTTGGTGGACAAATTCTAGATAAACCAAGCTCTGCTTCGCCAAGATCAACTACAACTCCGCAAGAACCGGCGCAATCTTTTGGGGATGCTAGAGGATTTTCAAATCAAGAAAGTACATTTGAATACCCAAAAACGGCGCAATCCAACCACTATCCACAATCAAACTTAGCACAAACTTAGGGGGCTCGGACTAACTTTACACTGCAACTTACAATCAGCAAGATGCAAAAAGTATGAACCATGGGAATTTATCAGACGCCATTACATTCTCCATTGAAATCAAAGCACTTTACTATTTCTAATCTAAGTGATCAATGTTTCACTGTTATTATCTCAAAACTGATCGCAACAATTTCATACAAGTCTCCCTCCCTTTACAAATGAGGGGGGTTGCCCCTTTATATAGGCCTCAAGCCATGATAACATGCAAAACCCTAATTAGGGTTTGCTCTAAAAATTTTCCACTCAAGATGCAACAAGGTGGGAATCTCCAATTAATAACCCATCATGCCCATATACAATTAATTCCATCCCATTACAATTAATTACATTCTAGAAGTGCCCACTATGCAATGAATGTACCCTCGTGCAAAAAACGTCTGTGATGCCATAAATGCACCATCATCTTCTGAATGTGACGGCTGCATGCAGAAGGAATATGTCATAATGCCATAGATGTGACGGCTGCATGCAAAAAGATGCTTTATTAATTCAACATTCGTTGACTCGGCTGCCACCTGGCGAGAAAACCTTGGAGAGAGAAAACATCAGGAGAGAAGAATTTGATCCATGAAGAATTTTTCTTGAAGTTTCTCGAACTCTCCTTTCTTTGGAGGAGATTTTCAACAATTCTTCACCATCTCCTATTTTTTAGGAATTTCCACAATTTTAGAGTTTTGGTCCAGGAGAGAGAGAATTCTCTCATGTATCCATATCTTCAAAAATTTCTAAATTTGGAGGTCATTTGATGTAAGAACCCTTACTAACTTTGCCCTTAAATCATTGATTTCTACCCTTGGGAATTTTGTCAAACACTTGTCTTGCAAAGTCTGTACTTGCTGTTATGAGTTTTCTGTTTGTATTGTTTGGGTCTTGTACACTGCAATTAATGTTTTGAATGCCTCTAACCATGAAAGATTGACTAACAATGTCATAGAAATGACATGCCAATTGATTTTGATGCATATAAGTAACTAAAAATAACAACTACAGCTGCTTGACAAATCATCAAACACTTGGCATGCAAACTAGAAATTATGTGGCAGCAGCATAATGAAGTTTTTATTAGTTATTCTCACACCAAATAGTTACAAAGGTATAACATGTAATTTCCAAAACTTATGACAGCAAAATTAGAGAACCTGATATGTAAAATGCTTGCTGCAAATCATGGTCTCCACTCTTCAATGGACTGCCAATTAAACACGTTCCTGCTGTAGCTACGAATAATTTGCCAATTAAATGCTTGATTTCTTAGTACTGTAGCACGTCACTATTCACACCACTGTAGCGTTTCACTATTCACGGATTACTGTATCGCGAGTACTGTAGCGGCTACTGTAGCGCGGGTACTGTAGCAGCAATTGTATCTTGAAATGATTGCTTCAATTCTGATTTTTAATGGCTGCCAAATGAAACTGTAGGTCTGCAATTGATATATATTCGAAAATCTGCATACCCTAGATGTCTTCCCTTCTTTTTAAAGCCCAAATAGAACTCCAGAATGAAGCTCTCCTGAAATGCCAAATTCAGTGGATATTTCACCACCTCAAATGGTTGCAACACTGAAGAATTGTTGCTCTCCAATGGCTGACTGAATCAGAAACCCTTGGCTTCTTCTCCCAAGTTCATAACAAACAAATATCAATTCTCTGGATGGATGATATAAAATGAACTCTTAAGTCCCTTTTTATTCTTTCTTATGAGAGCTCGAACACTTTCTTGGCCAATGTGGGATTAAAGACATATTCACACATTATAATATTAAAGTGACTTTATAACTTTATAATAACATTAAAATATTTAAATAAATCACTTAAGTCACTTTTAATTAAATTAATTAAATATAAAGTCACCTTTTTTTATTTTATTTTATTTAATGACTTAATAAGAAATTAATTTAATCAATTTCTCCTTATTTCTCCACTTAGCCTTCGGAGAATGTAAAGGCTAAGAACTCCACTGAGATGCTAAAAAGGTGGGGACATTACATTTGAGCCCTGAAAATGGATTTTTCAAATTTTTCCCTTGGGGGGAAATTTCTTGTTCAGTTCATCCCCGATTCTTCCTTGCCTTAGAAATTTTATCTTCAATTCATCCTTGGGTGTGATTTCTTGTTGTGGAGGAATTCCCCTTTGGAAAGGAATTTGTTCCTTACCTTGAGGAAGGAAATTCTTCATGCCTTAGCCAATTTTCATGATTTCCAAGAACTATGTCCTGAAGGAAGAAATTTCAAACACTTAGTCAATTTTTTACCTTTCCTGGAATTCTGTCCTGAAGGAAGGAATTTCCGCCACTTGGAATTTTGTCCTGAAGGAAGGAATTTCTGACACAGCCAATTTTTTCACTTTCTTGGAATTCCTTCATCTTGGGCAGAATTTTGACTTGCCTCCTTCATTTTGGTGCCTATCCTTCATCGTGGGCGAAATTTTGACTTGGTGGAGGATTCAGTGAATTTTGTGAATCCTCCATGCCTCCTTGGTTTTTGCGCCTGTCCTTCATCTTGGGCGGAATTTTGACTTGGTGGAGGATTCAGTGAATTTTGTGAATCCTCCATGCCTCCTTCATTTTGGCGCCTGTCCTTCATCTTGGGCGAAATTTTGACTTGGTGGAGGATTCACTGAATTTGTGAATCCTCCATGCCTCCTTCATTTTGGCGCCTGTCCTTCATCTTGGGCGAAATTTTGACTTGGTGGAGGATTCAGTGCATTTTGTGAATCCTCCATGCCTCCTTGGTTTTGGTGCCTGTGCTTCATCTTGAGTAGAATTTTGACTTGGTGGAGGATTCAATAAAATTTGTGAATCCTCCATGCCTCCTTGATTTTGGCGCCATGTAAGAATTTGGGATGATTTTTCCAGACAGAGAATTTTCCTAAGCTTTCCATTTCAGGAGTGGGCTTCTAGCACTCAACCATCTTTTGGCTTTCTCTGTCTTCTTTCTGACTTTCCGGAATTAGAAATAGTTGCAAATGCCTGATCTTTGTCACCTTGCCCGAATGGTCCTGTCAGAACAATCTTTCCAAAAATAGAAACCCTTAAAGTGTCAACGTTAGACCCCTAGACAAGATACAGGAATGATTTACTATAAATAGAAACTCACTAAAAATATAAATTTTTAAAAATAGTAAGTTTGATTTTTGGCAAAATGACGACATTTCGGGACTTAGTAAAATCCCTAAAAAATAAGAACTTTCTAAAAATAGAAAGTTGCTTCGTTTTGGCTCAAATTTTACTGGGAGGTTCCTTGAAGGGTCTTGATTCCAGTTGTATGTTTAGTTTTTCCAAAACCCTAACAGAAACCCCTAAAATCTAGGACAAAAGGCAGAAACCCTAAAAAAGGACAAAATAGGCCCTAGACTTTACCAAATTTGCTCAAACGAAAAGCAGAATTAATCAATATGACCCCCAAACACTTGCAAAGCAGAGAGAATGACGAGACTGCTGCGAAAAGACCCAAAAAAACAAAGCCAAAAGACCGAAGGAGCCTAAAAAGAAAGGGGTCCCCATTTGCAATGGGGCAATGTGTGAAAGGTCACAACAGGTCTAGAGTGAAAGTTTTATAGGGCTTGTCCCTGGAGAGGATATTGAGCGAAATTCCATTTTGATGTCTTCTCATTAATGATTTAAGGTGGAAAATGCTATGTTGAAATGAATATGTCATATGTGCTTAATCATCCTTTGGTTTATTTTGCAGATGAAAGAAGAGCAAGCCTGAACAAGGACGACCTATTCCAATCCATCCTCATCAAGGACATTCCAAAAGCACAAAGATGGACTCAAGGTGTTTTGAAACGTTGGAAAACTACAGGTGTTCAAGAAGTTGCCAAAACCTTCACTTCGCCACGCTAAGGAACCACATGATGACAAAGAAAGGCTTTGCCAGCACTTTTGGGCGAGATATGCTACTGGAGAAGGAAGACTTGACAATAAGGAAGCCTCATCAAGCAAAGGAAGTACATCATTCATCACGTTAGAGACAAAAAAGGATCAACCAAGTCACAAGCGTTAGACAAGGTGGCATCCTAGTCATCATTCCTCCGGTTGGATTGGTCCACCTCAACATGACCAGATTCAATGTACCTAATTTAGTGGAGGCGGCACAAACTTCGGTGTACCTACCCATGCTTCCTATTGGTCCTCGCTCCGGGAATGTAATTTTCTAATTGGCTAAGGAAGTTTGTTGTAACAAACCCTAATTAGGGTTTCTATCTTGTAATCCTAGCCATTGGTTCTAGGTCAATCAGAGCCGTCTGTTTGTAAAGGCTTCTCTATATAAAGCCCTGGCTCCTCATTTGTAAAGGTTAATAGTGAATAGTCAGAGAGTAGGAAATAGTTAGAGTAGAGTAGAAAGAGAAGGCAAAGATTGTTGCCAAGATATTGTTGCAAAAGACTTGTAAACTTCATTGAAGAAATGGTGATTCTATGGGTCGATTCAACAATTTGCATGGTCTCTATACTTCTCAAATTTGATTTCATGTTATTAGGTGAATGGAAGAAATTTGTATGATCAACGGTGAAATTCATATATCCATACTACTAGCGGTTTGTTGATTGCAGACTTGCCTTGCGTGGTCAACTGGAATCATTCAGCTTAAGATTAACTTCAATTATCGCTTCTTCATTGATATGCATCAACCTAACGGTGTCAATGCTTGTAGCGGTGATCTAAACATCATAAAGCTTTCCTCAGAAGATCGCACTAATCTTGTGGAGATGATCCTAGGATGTCAAAGCAAGACTTAGTTAGAATTTCATCAAAGGTCATTCATTGCTCTTACGTTCTTAGTGTTAGAAATAGATCGCATTCCAACCCTTATCCTTTTTCCTTTTTTCAAAATCAAGGGTCGGTGAAATTCCACGTTCTAGTAATATCCAAAGCAAATTAGACGTTTAGGTCGTCGAAGGTGAGTCCCCTCGTGATTCCAACAAAATTACATCGTACCGCAAAGAGCTTATCAACACGTAGAGAACTTACATATCAAAACCTTGGAGTTACTCCGACTGATCCTTCAACAAGATCTTCAGTAGTCGGGAAACTTTGTTCAAGAGAGGATAAGGTACCTTTAGGTATTTTATTCTGTGCTTGGTCGTGTACAAAAGACACATCAACACAAGGGTTAGAGTTTTTCCCAAATATGATAGTTGCAGCTGATCTTGATGTTGCTTTGACACTTTTAAGTCTTCATCACAACATACCAAATTGTTTCTCAATGTCAGATTTACCATCATCTTCCATTCCAAAGAAGATGAAATATAAATATGACAAATACCAGAATGAGATTTCTCCTACACAGGTTCCCCCCCCTGTGGATCATATCAAGGATACAAAAATTGGGCATGCTGACATGTCAAAATTCATCAAAAGGGTGGAGGATCCGCAGGATAGTAATATGCAAAATTTGCTGGATAGCCATATACATCATGCCTCTTCTTTTCCGGTGGCTGCCCTAGAACCTGAATTTGTTCTTGCTTGCGCTCACTATTTCGACGCTCACCATTTTGACAAGGAGACAAGAACCATTACAAATGATGATGGAGAGGCAATAATCCGCCTTGATGTGAATACTATTGAGAAAGTCTTCAGAATACCGTCAGCACCTGTGTATATGGAGATTTCCAAAGATAGTGCAGCTGAATACTATGTCAAGAGAGAGAAGGATTGCAAACGTCACATTAACAGATGGATCCATGAGCCATGAGCCACTTTTACAAGGTGGGCTAAGTTATACCATTGTGATATCATTACTCTCCTCAGCAGAATGTTAGGTCTTGAGCATTCTAATGTTTTTGAGCCTTGGATGTATCGGTTTATCATGTTCACAAGGCAGTCCCATCACATCTCATGGGGAGAAATTATTAGTGACACTTTGTGTAAACAACTTGTAGCAGTCCCCACCACTATGGCATTTTACATGAACTCATACTTGGTGTATTTGGCAGCGTCACTTAGACATTTCCCTGATCTTTCTAGCAAGGGTGATCGCTCACTTATACCAGTGTAGGAGTACTATGACTAGCTGCCCTTGAGATCCAACAAATTACATTTCAGGAGGGTTCAAGATGCATTCTTTGGTTATTTCATGTGTCAGTTTGACAAGACTATAAAGAATAGAAGAATATTAGATGAGGCATGGGAAAGGGTGAATGAGTATGGTTGCTTGTTCCTTCAATTCCCGACTTTCACTTATATGAGAGTTGGATGTTACAATGGGCAGCCATACATGCTCCCTAGATACTCAACTGATAAGATTATTCTTATGGAGTTGGGAAGATAAATCATGGCGGTTCATGCACACCAATCTGTCAAGGATAAGGTTGGAATGGGGATTTCTACAACTAACCCATTGAAGATTGGCCGGTACTCCCTCATCACATCCATCAAAGCCAAAACTATGGAGACCGAGATGCAGGAGATAAAACTCAAAAGGTTTAAGTCAAGGGCAGATTTTGACTACCGAGGTATGAAGGAGAGAATCAAAAAGTCCTTCATACATGTGCATCGCATAGAAGATATCTGGGTGGATCTCCGTACAGAAAAGGAGGTTCTTAAGATGGATTACTATAGGCTCACCATTGAACAGGCTATTGATTTGAACCTAGTCGGTATTCCACAAGGGATGATTGATGATGGAAATGTGCTTGATCCAGAGTATGTCTCACGAAGGGTTGATGAAGCCCCACTTCCTTTAATCCAGTGGGCACATAAAGAATGCACTTCCATTCTTGAGAGATTCAACCCATCTTAGCTAACACCAACACTTGGCTCAAAGGTAACGGTGTTAGGCTCATCAAGATCGAGGTTGGAAAAGAAGATTATTCTACGGGGCCTCTTGGGCGTAAGTCTAAGATTCAGATTGAAAACAAGGAAGGTGTATCATCTTTAGGCACTAAGATCAAATTGCGGGTTATTCGGGCAATGGTGCTTCCTCCTAAGGAGGCGACAGTTCATGGGAAAGAAAAGTCCCAGATTCACATTCCTGTGATTGATCCTGATGATCGAGATGAACGACAACAATCAGATGATGCCCCTAAGTCACTGGCTTTGGAGTCACCTCATGAGATTCCCTCCTCAGTTTCCATGGAACTGCCTCTATCTCCTGCTGACACAGTAGTGGATGAGTCTCCTCAGAATGCCGTTCCTATTTCAGCAGTTGAGCCACCTCTTGATCATCAACAAGAGAGTTTGTTGGAAATCTTTGAGGATACTCCTACATGTATTCATTTGTCAAAGATTGATATCTCTACTTCCGGCTTTGAGGAGTTTATGAAACAATCTTCATGTCCTTTAGTTACCGAACAAGCCATGGTTGCCATCCAGACAGACACTTCCCCTAGGATGACCACGATTGTCCAAACAAAAACTGCTTCTCCTTTGCCTTCAATTGCTATTGAAGGAGAACTAGTCGTTTTACCTCCATGGCTTAGTTCGTTCACTCCCAAAAGGAAGAAGCAGGGAATTTCTTCTAATGTCTTTGATTATCAGCAGCTTAAGCAATCTATGCCCAAGGTTGCTAAAAAAGCCAAGACGGTCTCAAGGGTAACAGTTGACAGTAACAAAATGAAAGTGGCATAAATTGTTGAGCCCCTTGTAGATAAGCCACACGTGGAAATGCAAGTTGTTGATCATAGGGTCATAAGGATAGAATTGGGTAAGCAAATGCATGAAGTGGTCAAGCATGATGCCCAACAATCCATAGCTTCACTAGTACAATGGTATGATGAACTTCTAGCGAAGAAAGACAAGCTAGAAGTGGAGAATAGGCAACTTGTTGCAGCTGTTCATAAAGTCAGAAAACTTGCTGGTGAAAGGAGTAATCCTTCAAGTTCTTCCGGTTCACAAGAATCAATTCGGGGAGTTGAAAGAGCTGCTCAGAAGGTACAAGCGTTGGATTCTTGGGTGGATCAGCTTCATGATCTGTGTGTGCAAGTGCTGAAAGACATATTCCAAATGATGGTAAAGTTGGAGACCATTGCAGAAAAATTGAATCATACCTCTGAGACTTTCAAACAGAACTTGGAAAGGGTTGAAGGTAGCTTGACGTTTTGGTGCAAGATGCCTCAACAACAGTTGAGTGTTCTTCAGGAGCATGACATTATTCCTTCCAGGGTCATGTATCTAGAATTTGAAGAGCTCCTAGAGAACAAAGCCCTCGTTCTCAAATCCCTCGTTGAAGAGATTAATGACGCAATGAGATTGCGAGTTGAAGTATTCCAAGGTGTTGTTTCTCATTGTGAGAAGGCCTCTTGCAATATCATGGGTCAGAATGGGGAGTTGATACTAGAAGAAGAAGTTCTCAGCTGCCTCAATTCAAGTTTTGATAAAACATCAAATCTTCTTGCAGGAAATCCAGTTTACTTTGGAGAAGAACAACTCTATGCTTCTTCAATGCCATGATACCATTGTGAAGACCATGATTGTTGCCAAGAACACCCACGAGCCGAATCCTGCTAAGCTATGAACGACATCCAAAAGTTCTAAGGATTCATGTCTTCACATGCTGCAACTTAAGTGTTTTTCAACACTTAGTTGCATTTTTCAGAATTGTAATCTCTTAGTTGTAGTTTTTCTTTTGACATGTTTACTTGTAAAAACATTTTGTAAATTGCAAGTCAAGTCATTACTTGCACTTTTGTAATTACAAGTAGATGAGTAACAAGTCAATTTAGAATAGGAGTTGTAACTTTGAATAAGTCATAATTAGTTATTGAATAAGTCTTGGTGGTTGAGAGAATTTCTCAAGTTAGTTAGGATTCTCCCATCTTTTTCTCAAGACTCCTCTCCTATAAATACCTGAGGGGGTCTATTGTAATCTTTATCTTTTTGAAAGCAAGCAAAAACTCCACCAAATTTGTAGCAAAGAAGTCTTTGAGCTTTTATGTGTAAATTGAAGAATTGAAAGGAATAGAAGAAAATTACTCAAGTGTTGAGACTTTGTGCTATATTCTTGAGTTTATGTTCAATATTACCTTTCTTGCAGGTGTCTCTTAAAGGGCTTAATCAAATTTGATTTGCAGACTTTGTGCTGCAAGTATTGGAGATTAATTTAGTTAAAATAGAAGTTCTATTGAAAAAAATTGTAAGACTTTGTGCTTACACTAGTTCTTGAGAGAGATTAGAAGTAGATTTTATAATAGGAAATAGTTGTGAAACTTTGAGCTCACACTAGTTCTTATAATAGGAAATAGTTGTGAAACTTTGAGCTCACACTAGTTCTTGTTGTCTTGTGTACAAAGAATTAAGTTATTTTAGACTTTGTGTTGTTATAATTTGTTCTTGACATCATTAGAATAGAAAAGGGTAGATAGGACTTCACATAGTCAAGACTTTGAGCTTGATATTGCTGTCCTGTCTTGAAGGAAGTGACGGAAGTCTTTGAGATTTTAGGAAACTTCGTTTCCTTTCTCTCATTTCATTTCAAAAAGTTGTTATTGCTGTTTTATGTTAAATTGCTATCACTTTTTTGTGAAGAGAAAAGGATATTGGCTTTCTTGAAAAAAGAAGAAAGACTGTTGTTCCATCCTATTTTAGTTTTAGTATTAGATAGTAAGGGGAGCCTTCCCTTAATTAGGAGAGTTTTACTCACACACTATGGTTGAAGCCACAATTTTGTATATTTCCTCAAGTGTACAAAATTTTCAACCAACAAAGTTCATAACCATACTTGACGATTAACTAAAAGTACAACTTAACTAATATGCAAATTATAACTAATTTGTACTTTATTCTATCTACATCAAGCTCCCTATGGAATCTTGCCCAATTTTGCACTTTTCCCTTCTTAGTAACTTCATCAAACAATTTGCTTGCATATATGAATAGATTGTTTCAGATTTCATGAATTGAAGTTTGAAGTCACTTTAAACATGTTTCAATGAAAGATATTGTATAATTTAATGATAGAGAACAAACAACACTTGCATTAATCAAATATCTCAGTCCAATCTGCTGTTACATATTGCAGTAGTTTACAAGGTATAAACATTCAAACATAGTTCTCAGAAACATAGAGTCAGTTGAGACACATGCACATATAGATACTGTAGGCACTTGAATTTGTCCTACCTAATTAAATGAATTTTATATTTGTTTAATTATTAATTGTTCAACTGTTAATTAAATTCACATTAATTAATTTATTCCCCGTTTCTGACTATTAATTAAATAAACAAAACTTATTTATTTAATTAATTCATCTTATCCTAAAACCCCCTTTCTCATATTTAAATCCCTTTATCCCCCACACCTAGAATTTAATTAAATAATTATCTTATTTAATTTAAATCCCCTCACCCACTTGCATTTTCTAGAAAATGCAAGTTGCACACTAACCCTCCCCTTAATCATTTCTAAACCCCCTTTCATTAGCCTAATCACCCCCTAATTTGTTTGCACATTCCTAAACCATGGGATTAGGGAAGGGTCACTTCTCAACCATTAAGGCTCTTACAAAGCCTTCAAAGCCTTCTCCCTTTAACAAGCAAACCCATATAGGCTGTGACCATTCTAACCCCCATTTAACTCTTACACATTCCTCCAACCCTATGTTAAGTCCAAACCCATCAACTCAGCCATTAATGGCTTCCTTCATGTCTTCTCTGTTGTTTGTAATTAGGGTTGGTGGACTCCAATTGCCTTAGGCAACATTGGAATCCGCCTAAGGGTCTGGTCCCTCCTTTAGCGTGTAGGGCTGGGCCCTCTCTCATGGCACATACTAAACCTCATGCCACATTCTAAAGTGCACCCACAAAATAGGGCCTACCCTATCCTAATAAGGCATTTCGATAAAAGGGAAATTAATAAATAAAAGGTTAAATATAAAAGCAAGGCCAACCTAACTAAACAACCTTGCTCCACATATAAATGAATATCAACTTCACATTCATTACATACACCACAGCTCTCTATGCGAAATATATATCTGCTCAATGTGAAGGTTGAAGTAGCGATTACCTATATACATTGATATCCTACAACAAGCATCTCTGTGTTTAGCGAATTATACTTAGAAGGCAGCAGACAGCGAACACTAGTAGATGCACAATGAATTCCCTTGAAGGATAGCAAACCCTCTTGAAGGACTGTGAACTAGTTTAAAGGTGCAGCGAATAACATTCAAGTGGCAGCAATCATTATCTCTGTGACAATGAGCTAATCTTGTAGACTGCAACCTCAAATCTGCCATCCTTCTTGTGACAGCAACATCTGTACTCCAGATAAGTGTGTAATCATCATATGAATCTAATCCATAATCAGATCTGAGGATCTTTTCTGGTTGGGTTTTTCCTCCTAGGAGGTTTTCCTAGGGTAACTGTGTCTTGTTCTTATTTATTCTCTTTCTTTGCTATGCCTAAATCTGGAAAAACTATAAATCTCTAATCTAATTAATTTAGTTAGAAACAAATTCTGATTTTTTGATTTTATATTAATCTGAAAGTGTTAAAAACAATATTCTCAAGCCTTTAAGGCTTTGTCCATTTCCCTCTCAAGTCTTCCCTTGTTGACACTTGTCAACCTGTGATTGCTTGAGGAAGAGCACATGGATTGAGGATCATGGAATCCTCAATCAATCCCCTTGACTCAAGGGAGTAATCCAGGACGAAGGCTTCTAGTGAAGAGATTCAGGATCAAGGAGATAGTTCCAAAAGAGTTAATCAAAGTTAGAGGGTTTGATCTCCAAGGAAGATACAATTTGGGAATATCTCCTACCATCATCTCATTTTGTAGGCACTTGGAAATGTTGAGTACCAAGAGATATGCCTCAACCACTACAAGATGAGCAAGTTGAGGTGGCGCCTAGTCATCTTCAACCCAATCATATCATTCCAAGTCAAGGCTTCCAGATTCAATGCACTTGACTCATCCAACGAGGAGGATAAATACCATGAGGAGGCACAAAGTTCGATGTACCTAACCTCATCATTCATTGGTCTAACTTTCAAGGAAGGACATGTGTCGTATTCATTGTAATTTTATCAGTGGTCAAGCATTAAATGCTGTGTAATGCGTTTAACAAACCCTAATTAGGGTTTCTATCTTGTAATCTTGGCCATTGATGTAGATTTAATCCTGGCCATTCAATTGTAGTGAGAGCACTATAAAAGGCTCCTTTCTCTCATTTGTAAAGGTTAATAGTTAATAGTTCAATAGCAAGTAGTTAGCAATTGGGAGTAGAGTAGGAGGAGAAGGCATAAATTGTTGCCAAGCTTGTAAATAAACATCCTTTTAATTGAATTTATGGTGGAATGTGTTGTTTCTTTTACATATTGCATGGTTTCTTGTTGTATCCTCATGTTAGATGATGTTGATTAGATTGATGGAATCTATTGTGGATGTTAATGATGAAATTTGTATGTTCACACTACTAGTATTTTGCTGATTGTGAAGTATGTTGTGTAGTCAACTGAACTCTTTATAAACTTAACTTCGACTGCTACTTACCCATTGATATGCATCACATTGATGGTGTCTATGTTGTTGGTGGTGATTTGAACGTCATAAGAAATCACCTTAGAAGATAGCACTAGCTTTGTGGCGTTGTTACTTTGCATGGCAAAGCGAAGTCGTAGAATTTCACTAAGTCATTCATAGTTTCTTACATTGCTAGGAATAGTGTAGTCTCTTTTAACCTTCATCTCTTTTATCTTTTTTTCAAACCAAGTAATTTCCACATTCCAACAGTATACCAACATTCTGGTTTAATGTAAGTCCCCATTGTGATTCCAACAAATCACATCACAATCTTTGAGTCTATCCGTGTATAAGGTAAAGACTTGACTATCAGAACCTTGGAGTCATCTTGGTTTATCACATTGTTTAGCATCCAAGAGGTCTTTGTTCAAGAGAGGATAAGATACTTACTATTTTGTTCTGTGTTTGAAGGTGTCACATAATGATAACACATCAACAGATGGGTTTTTTAAATTTTTCTCCACAAAAAATCATGGAGGGTTTTGCATGTTTTTCTCTTCAAAATCATGGTTTTTGTTTGCTTTTGCATGATTTTTTCACACAAAAACCGTGGGATTTTTTTGGCTGGAGGGTCCTCTGATCTTTTCCAGAAAAAATCATGAAGGGTGTTGCTATTTTCTGGGTTTTCTGATTTTTTCCATAAAAAGTCATGGTGGTGGGTTTTTTGATTTTTTTGCATAAAAAATTATGGTGGTGGGTTTTCTGGTTTTTTCCAAAAGAAATCATGGTGGAGGGTTTGTCGACTTTTCCATAAAATCGTGGTTTCAGTTTTTTGCTAATTTTTTTGTCAACAAAAAATCAAACTTTTTTGAGAAGCTTATCTCGGTTTCTCTAGATAATGGGAGGGATCACTTTGTTAACCAACATCATGTTGGAATGTTCAAAGGATTGTGGTAGACTTGGTCATATCCAAAAGTTTTGTAGAACTAGGAAGGGTCTCAACGGTAGGCTCATGTCGCAGAGCATTCTAAGAAGGGGGCAGTCTTCTATGCATTCATGGCCAAATGACCTACAAATTATGTCAAGTCTTCTGTAGGGTAGTTAGTGTTAAAATAATAGCTAGCTCGGATAAAGACAATTTCCAATTGTACGATTTATTATTGGGGCTGGGCCCTATTGATGTGTTTTTTATGCACATAACAATACAGAATAAATTACCAAAGTAATTTACCCTCCCTTGAACAAAATCACCTCAGATGCTAAGAATGAGATCAACTAAAATGATTCCAAGGTTTCTACATGTCAGGTCTTGACGAGTGGGTAAGTTCAGTGGTTGATGTGAATTGCTGTGTTTCACTTTGGGGACTTACGCAAATGTTTGGATTATCATGAATGATGCGGAATAGGTGTGCTGACAACTTAAGATTTATCAATAAGGCTCTGGATTTACTTCTTACTAAAAACAAGGGGAAAAAGAATAGGGTTCAGGAAATCTATTCTAAACCTAGGAATGTAGGAAATGGTGAATGGATTTAGTGGAATCAAACCAGGCAAGGTCTCGCAATCATGTATTGACACAAGCTTAGTGCAATCATCTAAGGTATACTTAATGATTTTCAGACTATTACCATCAAACGTAGACACCATCCAAGTTGATGCTTGTCAACGGACGCATAATAGTTGAAGTTATGCTTACTCAAACTCCAGTTGACCACACAAGGCACACTTACCAGCGGCAAGAGGCTAGTGGTATGGATTAAGGATTCCACACAAATATACTCAACAAATCTTCCATTCAATCTAACATACATGAAAATAAATTTGTTGTCTCATCTCTAGCAATGTGCGACAAAATCTCCACTCTCTTGGGCTCCTTCTTCTTGGCACTCCTAGCTAGTTAGTCATCAATATCATCAATAGGCTGTACCTCTATCATTTGTTTACTTTTTTCCATGCTTCTTCTCAACCATTCAGGAATAGCGGCCATTTCCATACCATCATCGAGACATACTTCTCGATCAAGGTCTTTCAGTGCCGAGATAACTTCATCATTATCATCAGGATTATCCTTAGTCCAATCATATACTTCATTTCCCAAGCTAACTTCCAAAAGGACAGTAGGGGATTCCGGCTGATCATTTTTCTCATAAGGAGGTGCAGATGTTGCTGTGGCATGGAAATCCTGAATATTCTCTGGTAGTATCACTGTGTTGGAACACTGTTGAGTCTCCTTATTCTGTTCTGTTACTTCAATCACTTCGATTGATGAGACACTGGGAGGGGGTGAAGGAAGGATAAGTGGAGGAATGATAGTCTTTTGTTTCTTCTTCACATCCTCAATCTTCTTCCCTCTAGCCTTGACTTCTCCAGGCATGTTCTTCCTTCTCTTGGGAGCTTGACTCTCTTCGTCTGCATGAATCCTGACATCACTGACAGTCCTCTGATCATCCTCGGAAGTAGACTCTTCCAGCTTCATCCTTTCATAAGTGAAGGGAACACCCATGTCAACTAAACTGTTCATCTGCATATCTACCCATGTGCGGGAGAAATTCAAGACTTCTCTCATTAATACATTCAGGTCAGTCTCTTCTGACTCTGACCAATTTGGCAATAGGATTACCTTCTTCATTTCATTCTCATAATGTGGGTGTGTATGATCCCTATCATCTAATACCTGATCAGGGATGAGGAAAAGTCCACACTTCCTCATGAAATCCACTGACATTCTAGACCACATTCTTCTCTTTAATCTTATGAGTGAACTTCTCTCGTCTGATCCTCCCGACCTTCTTGTCTGGATCAAATCTTTCTCTTTTCTTATATGTTGCAAATCTGTAGAATGCAATCTCCTCACCTGCAGTGCTGGCGGCTATGGCGGATTGGCAAACCTCTGACGTCTTCCCAACTGAAATAGGGAATGTCATTCCTGTCCTGTGCTTCTCTCTCTGGATAACATCGAACTCTAGAATCTGTCGAACAATATCATTCTGTCGGTTGGATACCTAGGAAGTCTGTAGGGTTCAGATTGAAACCCATGAATCCTGAGGTATTTGAAAGTGGGGAACTGTATATACCACGATCCATATTTCTCCATTAATTTTGTTGCCTCCTTGGACAATCTTCTGTGTATTCCGCCTTGCAGCATCCGTGTGATGTACATAGTGAATGCATCATTCACTCACTTGTAGTCTTCAATTCTGTGCATACTCAGCTGGGGGTAGCATTCATAACTCTTAAATTGTCCTTGCCCATTTCCGACTTCACCCTTGCATATTAATCCTCTGTATGAAACAAATCGTGCAAGTAGGTACACTAGGTAAGAAGTCATGGCGAATGACTTGGACCGCTCTACATTCCTCAACTAGAAATCCAGATTGTCACTTATGATCTTGGACCAATTCACTAGTGTTCCTCTAAGACAATCCTAGATGAAGTAGAACATCCATCCATGAAATATTGCTCCCTGCAACATTCCCATCACTCTGTTGAGTAGGAATATCAAATCATTATGTTCCTCCTTAAAATCTATGCACATAAGTGTCTTGGGAGCCTTGGAATGATGATTCCTAGGTTCAATCATCCACTCTTTATTAATTAAACTCTTGCATACACCCATCTTCTTCGTGTATCTGTCTGCATAATCCTCCTTGGTCACATCCTTCATGTCTATTCCGCGTGGAATTCCGAACACCTCTGCAATGGCATCCTTAGCAAGGTAGGCGATGACAACGCCCTTAGGACTCTTGATCATTCTTGTGAGTGGATCGTAACATCGTGCACACTCCAGGATCAACTCACTGCACTGTATGGATTGTGGAAACCCAATGGCATGGAAAATGCCACTCTTCATAGTATTCGCATATGCTGGAGAAGGAACCTGATCTCTGGATCCGAACATCCGATGCTGCATCTGGTCGAAGTCTAAGAAATGCATGTTGGTATCAGTGATCTTCTTCCATCTGGATGAAATCTTAAACCCTGGATAAAATCCAGTCTCCAATGTCTTCAACAGCTCTTTCCTTTCCTTGTATCCTGATTTTGACATCGCACCTGTACGAAGCTGGAAGTTAGTCCTAGGATAAAAATAAATACTTGTAATAAAATTCCTGACTTTCTAGAGATTTAGCTAATTTAGAGCATGGAGTCAGCAAAATAATCCATACACTCAGTAAATTTTAGCAATTAAATTCAATGTGTGACAACACTAAGGCATGGAAGCCTTCCACAAAATTCATTTATACCTCCTTATGCTTAGAAAATATGCAAGCAAAAATGCAAAGGAGTATACCGGAAAAGTGATGACTAAGGAGAGGTGTGAAAGGTTGTGTTTTCAGACAATGAATGTCTGAAGACACCTTCTGCAGTCAACAATGGAGGTCAAAATTCTAAAGACAACCTGAAAAATCAGACTTTCAAAAACATGTTGTAGTCTTCAAAATGTGCATAAAATCAATTAAAAAATCAGATTTATTGATGAAAACAATAATTTTCTGGAATGTAAGTATGGCTGGTAAAATTTAGTTTTCTAAGGACAAGTCTGAAAATCGGATACTTTAGACTTACCAGCACCTTGCAAAGTGGTTTAAATCCCTGAAAATGATGAAAAATTGCTAAGGAAACAGCCCCAAGCAAATTCGCCAAAATTGGCTAGGTGGCTGGAAATGAAAATTTATGAGGACAACCGCCTAACAATGGAGTTTCAGACCTGCAACAGCGATAAAATGGTCTAAAAAATGCACAGAAACTCCATAAAATGCCTCCAAATGCTAAATGTTCAAGTTGGAATTGGCTGGGCAATAAAAACTTAAGTTTGAAAATTAATGGCAGTCATTAATGGAGGTCAAAATCTGAAGCAAACCTCAGATCTGAAGCAAATCAGCAGGCTGGAAATGATGGCAGCCACCAAACATGCATGGAAATCATCAAAACATGGCACCAAAACACCTCCCAAGCAAAATCAAAATTTTCCCAAGTCTAGCGCCAAAAATGGAATTTTGAAAATTGATGTCAATGGCAGCAATCTGCAACAATGAAGGATGGCAGCAATCTGGAAAAATCGCCCAAGTTGGGGTTGGATACCCCAAACACAAAAAATCGCCTTCCTTAGCAAAAAATCGAAATTTTCAAAATTCTGAAAATTGTTGTTAATGGCAGCAATCTGCAGCAATGAAGGTCTGAACAGCAGCAAAAATGGTGGAGGAAAAATCGCCCAAGTCTCCAATCATGAATTTGCCAACTTTTACCAAAAATTGCTAAATTTGGAAAAAATCGCCAAACTTAGCAAAATTGAAAATCTGAAACTGGTCTTTAATGGCAGCCAAGGAGGATAGATCAGCAAGTTGGAAAAAATGGAGGAAAATAAATCCTCAATCCCACACTTCACAAAAATGCCTTGCTAAAAATTTGCCCAACTTGGAGAAAAATTGCTTTCATGGAGACACCTGGCAGAAATAATAATAAAATAATGCTGAAGTTCTTCTCATATACTTGCTTTCACCTCCCTCTTTCACCACACAAGCAATGTGGGATAAAAAACACTTGTATAAATACTTGCTTGGTGAAACCCTAACTTGCTTCTAGAAGGTTCAAACATTTAATAATTATTGCAAGTTATTAAATTTGCTTTTAATTTTTAAATAATCATTTAATAATTATTTAAAAGCAATCAAAATGGGGCTTATTTATTAAAATATTCCAATTTAAATCCAAAATAAGGCCTCCAGGGGAAAATCGCTATAGGTTGGGATTGAGAAATCCCTTTAAAAATCACTTAAGTGTCAAAATTTGCCCCATAGGGGAAATTCGACCCATGCTTGGATAAAAATCCATGCTCAACTTCATCAAAATGCACATAAAAACCATCCCAGGGGAAAATTGATATGAGTTTGGACAAAAATCCAGACAAAAATGCACTCATTTTGCAAAAATCACCCCCCAAGGGAAATTCAATGTGTGTCTGGATAGAAATCCACACTCAAAACTCACTTAGCTTGGAAAAATACCTCCCTGGTGGAAAATCGACCTCAGTCTGGACAAAAATCCGGACTCAAAACTTTTCATAATGTTCCCAGTGGAAAATCGATCCCTGTCTGGATAAAAATCCGGACAAAAATCCTTACAAAAATGCTCAGGGGAAAATCGCTCCCTATTTGGATAAAAATTTGGACAAAAATCCTTAGTTGTCACAAATATCCTGGTGGAAAATCGACCCAGGCATGGAATTATCCTTGCACTCCAGTCCGCACTCCCAAGGGAAATTCGATGGCAGTCTGGATAAATCTTGACACTTAGCCAAATTTTAGCTTTTCGAGGGGAAAATCGCTCTAGGTGTGGATAAACAGTGGGGGAAATTAGTGGCCAGTATGGATTCCAGGGGAAACCCATGTGTAGTATGGATTTTGAGTGGGGGAATGGGTTGGGTAGTCTGGAATGTGAAGGGAAAAACACCTCTAGCATGGATTTTGACCCTTTAACCCTTGGAATATGACTTTCCCTTAGGATTTTATCATTTTAACCACTCAAAATCACTCAGCGACTTTAAATTTGACTGGACTTATACTTATTTTCCAAAACTATGAGCAAAATGCTAGGAAAATATTGGAATAAAGTGCGAAACCAACTTAAATATTACCTTAGGAGCGAGAAAACAACTCCAAAAGGTCTGTGAATATCTTGGCACTTTAAAATCATTGATGTGCGCGTTTAAAAACACGTTAACGTTCAAATGGTCAAACACTTAGCAAAACTTAGGATCATTAAAAATATCATCTTTTGTAACTTGATCCTAACACTTCAAAAACCCTAGACGACACTAGGCATGATCAAAACTCCGAGACTTGGGCACGGGAAACACAAAATTGCTCACTAAGCAGCCAAAACCCTAACCTAACAATGCAGGAAGTTGGCAAAAGAGGGGGGTCCCTGTTAGCAATGGCGTGATGTGTGAAAGGGTCACAACAGGCCCAAATCAATGTAAAACAAATAAAGGCAATAACTTCATTATGAGGCAAGACCTATTGAGCGGTCTAATTGTAAAATGTATAACTAAATAAAGACAATAACTTCATTATGAGGCAGGACCTATCGAGCAATCTAATTGTAAAATGTAAAACATATAAGCAAGCCGACTTGCTAACTTGACACCTCAAGTCAAGTATATAAGCAAGTGAATTGCATGGCTTTAGATACACACATTACATCAGCGAATTATCTCTACAAGACTAGCGAATTCATTCAGTGAACTCATTCAACGAATTGTCTTCATCTCATTGAGCGAATATCTTCTATATGTCATCAAGAAGACAACGAAGTAATCAGCAGAACATATCTAGAAAATAGAGAATCCTAATTGGGAGTCAGCAAGCATCATTAGATCACAACGAACTTGATTGAAGGCTCAGCGAACCTTATTAGTAGCAGAGCGAACTTGATTAAGAGCACAATGATCACCTTTGAATATCTGCAATCATCATTAAAGGGCAGCAAACGCGTGCCCTAGGCTAGAAATATTACTGTGATTAGATTGCTGTTAAAGAGTGAAGCTCATTGTAAATTAAATTGGTATTGCCTAATAAAGATCTGAGATTAGTGGCTGAGTTTTTCACCTCCAAGAGGGAGGTTTTCCCAGGGTATCTGTGTGTTTTATGTTTGTTCTTCATTGCATTCTGATTTCTGTTATTTATTGTTTAATCTGATTGCTAAAATCAACGGTTAGTAGAATGACCATTAAGGGAGGGTATTAAAGTAATTATGTAATGTTTCTATAATGGTCATTCAGTTAGTCAGTTTAGGATCTTTCCCTTTTCGTGTTTAGTTTCTTTTAAGAATGTCTCCTTATGTGTTTCTATTCTCGATTGTTTCCGTTATGGAAATATCCTCTTGTAATTTTCTATGTAAAGAGTATTCCTCTCCTTATTTAATAACAACATTGAATTATCATTTCATCTTTTAGAGTCACATGGTGTGATATCCTTCCATTTGGAAGCAAATTTTTCTTAGGTTGCATTAGAGCTTTCACCAATCTCCATTGTGCTATCACCACACCTAAGGCCAACATATGACAGTCTCTCTATAACTCAGTTGAAAGGTGAATTCCGTTTCCTTCCTTGGCCAAAGGATCTTTACTATGTCTCATATTAGTAACCAAGAGCCAATACCTTTAGCATATTTCTCAAAATTATCAAAAGCATAGTTTCAGTTCTTTGCTAAAAATCGCCAAAACTCGCTAGTCCTAGAGCTCATCGAGTCCAAGTGCCACAGACTCACAAGCTGTAACCTGGCGAGTCCAGGCATGGACTCATCAACTCGTGGGCATGGATCGCACGAGATCTAGGCAATGACTCGTGAGTCCCAACCTAGGACTCTTGTGCATCTAGTCAGACGTTAAGGCAGTTTTAAAACATGTTTTTTTTGTTTTTGACTTCTTAATTGTTTTTCACTTCTTTTTTCACTTTCTTGTCCATTTCTTCATATTTTGGCTTAAACTTGTTCATTTCTTCATATTTTGGCTTAAACTAGCACTTTGTGCAGCTTATTGTTGCTGTTCCTCAAACCGATTAGGGTCTCCACTCCCAAACCCCCAGCAGAATTGGATGCAATTGAGGAGGATGAAGAATATTTTGAAGATCAAGAAATTATGCAATTTGAATGATGAATTTTCAAATATTGAGTATTTGAAGATCATATAACATGTGTATGGTTTGAATTATGACAAATTGATAATCAAATTAGACTCCTATGTTCTCTAAATCATTTGATTTTTTTTTAATTTTTTTTTTGTAAAACTACAGTTTTCTTCTTTGCCAAGTCTCGAGTCTGAGTCCTACTTTGGGCTGCTGAGTCTGAGTTCTCAAATTATGATCAAAATAATTATTCAATGTTTCATTAGAAGGAGATAATCTGATGGAGTGTTTATGATTTGTTGCATTTATTTTGTCTCTTGTGAGACAACACAAATGGTAGAACTGTTCTTTAAACTGTAAGGTGAAGCTTTTTGAGATCTAAGTAAACTTAATACCGACTTTAGATTAAAACTATGGACATAATTTACAGGCACACACACCATACAGGATTTGAATTGCTTTTTTTGGCATTAATGTAAAGTACTAATTTACTATGTGTTTGCCTTGAATACAAGTGCTGGCTTGTCAACAGTTAAGACCTGCAGTGAGATTTTCAGATATAAAGGAGGGTAAGCCATTCAAACACAAACAATTAGACACAACTTATTGCTAGCTAAAACAGAGACCAGTATTTCATTGCAAAAAAGATTTGAAGGGCAAACATATGAAGGGCATCTGATAATAGCCATAAAATTTCCTTCATCCAAACAACCATTCCATGATTTATAGTTTACAAATCCCTATGAGGCAATTCTCATTGATAAGATTTATCACTTGTTCATGAATGTGTCATTTATGATTAAGATTCATTCATTCCGATTCAAGATATTTTCATCTTTGTACTACCTATTGATTATTGCTATATATTTGAATAGTTACATCTGGGTATGTTCTTTTATGTTCATTGTGAAGTCATTTGGTAATTTGGCCTGAAGGAAATCATTTCAAATATATTATTTCTTTTAGGACTTGAAAGCAGAGCTAAAGGGGCAATTTGATGCAGTCTTAGACACAATTGGTGTTCCTGAAACTGAAGCATTAGGCATTGGACTTCTGAAGAGAGGTGGTCACTACATGACTCTTCAGGTACATTTACATAAATGAACTCTGATAATTGTAATAAGGTAGAACAGTATCCAATATATTTGATGGTTTCTTGATTGTATTACTCCTACAAGGGAATTATTGAATGGACCCATTGCTACAGGGAGAGGCAGTTTCATTAACTGACAAGTATGGTCTACTTGCTGGTGGTGCAGCAGCAGCGGTTGTATTGTCAAAGAAACAAGTACAGTATCGGCAATCACATGGAGTGAGTATGTAATTTTTCCTTTGTTTTTTAGAAACTTGAAAATAAAGGGCACATGAATTGTAAAATGTTATATGAAATGATAGCTAAGAAGCTTCCAAAAATGGAAATGCAGACGAAATGTTTTACTTTGGGAAAGGGAAAATGATAGTCAAATATCACTATAATCTTTTGATGAACACAAATTTAATGCCATCAGTAGATTCGCATTTATAATCTCCATATTATGATCCATATTCGAGTGTGTTAGAAGTGGAAAATGCAAGCTGATGATGGAAATGCATGTGGCACATGAAACATGAGGGTCAATTCACTTTCCGAGGGACAGGTCAATTGATGTTTATATCTTACACATCAAGTGTTCCAAACCATTTTGGAACCTAGGACGAAAAACCATGACATAGCAAAAATAGTGTATATTTCTACAGGTCTGAGGACAGAGAATGTATCACTGGAATGTCTAGAGAGAAACCCGAAACCCGCAAAATAAGTCTTTGCACTTGGAAAATAATATTCTGATGGAAAGATATCTGAAAACAATACACATTTATTTATACATATAGCAGAATTTATAACAGTTATTATTGAACATTAGATGAGTGTTTTTAGTATTAAAGCTAGTTGCCTATCCTAATTTTTTAAGATAGCTAGCTATTTGCTGATGTAAGAGAAACACTTTTTAAGTTTTCTGTTGTCCTACCCTATGGTGACATCAGTTGCTTGAAAAATACAGTTAAAGTCCCTAGTTTCCTCTCTATTACAGATCAGTAGCAGTTCCAGTGCAGAAACTTAATTCCCAGAATTGTAGAATGCTAGTCCAAATGATGGCTAGTCCCTTGAATTTATATGTAATTGTTTTTCTTTATCTCATTGGTTAGCCATGACACTTTTCACTAGCTTGGCAAGTGTAGGGGCTCCTTAGAAAATATACAGGTTGATAAATTTAAATTTTTATGGGTATAAATAATGTGTTCTATTCATAATAATGATTTGATTTAAATAATTTTGTGAATCCTTTAAAAGTTTAAAGGGATCTATCTTTCTTTTTCTGATACAGGTGATAGTGGTAAAAGTGTGGGCCTTTTTTAGAGTAGAAACAGTGATAAGAACCTAGTAATATTAATTGGATTGTGGCTGTAGTGACTAGGTCAAATGTGAATTCCATAGCATGTTACGCACTTGGATCTTGGTATACATTTTTATGATGTGGGTTGTATGAAATGGTGAGTTGAGAAGTCATAGTTATTGAAATTGATAATACTAATAGTGCAACATCAAGACTCCCTCAAAAATGCTTCAGGCAGAACTAATTGGATGGTTAGTATCAGCTCTATTGCATTTACACTAGCATTATAATGTTTCACTTTTGTGACAATACAAGAATAGAATAGTGTTTCCAATAAAACCATTCTTCAAACTATAGGGTGAAGCTCCTTGAGACCTAACTAAACCTAAAACTATTAGAATTTACAAATATGCACGCTGTACAAATTAGTCCTTGAGGTTTTGCATTATATGTAAATATTTGACTGACTATGTGCTCTGAATGTAGCATTAGATTGTCAATAATCAAGAGTCAAGACTACAGCAAGATTTTCAGATTTACGGAGGACTAACAACTCAAACATGAATAAATATAGCTTTATATTGGTTAAACCAGAGACCTATATTTAGTTGCAAACAAAGATTTGGCTAAACCAGTGACCAATAGAGTAGTATCGACACAATAAATGATTAAATGAACAAATGTCACACAATTCTTGAAGATAAACTACTAAAGAAAAATGTGAAGTTAGTACTTTGTTAAATAACAAGCATCGACACAAAGTTTGACAAAGTTATTCAATTCAATCTACTTGATGGAATTACAAACACGGGATGAATGATTATTGAATAATGGCTTCAGCAGTATGAATGTGGCTTCTACCAACACTCATTGACTTTCATTGAACTCCAATAACTTGTTTGACAATATTTGTAGCATGGCTCAACATCAACTATCCCTATTTTTTTACAATGTGTTCAAGACACATTTATAGGCTTGCAAAAGCAGTTGTCAAGGCTCAAATGATAATAAAATAATTGATTTAAAGCACCTTAAGCCTCATCCTCTAAAAAACCCCTAAAAGTAGCCCAAAATAGACCTCATTTTTGCTTTAATCCTATTTTCTACCTTAAGTTGGTTGTCTAAATCAAGTGATGATTGAGATTCATTGCTTTTTTCTTTAAGACTCTTTGCCATCCTTGAGTTGTGAAGCTTCTTGCGAATTCTCCTTCACACTCCATTTGCATAAATACCAAGATGTGTTGTGCTTTGTTAGCTACCAACGAAGAGTGTCCAATGCCTAGTCTCTTGGAGAGATCCCCAACCTCTTTCATCACGACGACCTTGGATTGGAGATCCTGGAGATACCTCTGCATTGTGCTGATTGGGTCCTCCTCATCTAGCCTACCAATCTCGATTAGGTCCTCCTCACCTGGACTGCCAATCTCTATGATTTTTCCTTTTGGTCCATTCTTGCTTGATTCCTCGTCATTTTTAGATGGATTAGTCGTGGGTAATATATTGGCCTGGGCAACTCTTGAGTTGCCAATATTGGTTGTGGCATAGTTTGCTATAGATTCTCTACCCTAGGCAAAGGTACCTATGTGGAACTAGGTGGGGCACTCTCAACAACCACGATGGAATCCTCCTGGCAGTCAAGTCCCTCAACCATAAGCCCTTGAGATGAGGGAAAGGCTGGAGCCTCCACTAGGATCCCAAGCTATTCTAGCCATTGGTCAATTTAGCTCTCCAACTTTGCCATAGTAGTGTCACTAGGAAACCTAGTATCTTTAGGCAAAGTGACCTCAGTGGTAAGCAATGCAGTTGGTTGCATTGGGAGTGTGGTTGGTGGTGTTGGTAATGTGGTAGGTATCATTGGCAATGTCGATGGCAAGGTAACCAATGATAGCAACATAGTTGGTAGTGACAATGATGGCAACGAAATAGCTTCAATCTCATTCCTTTGCAAAGATTGAGCATCAACAACGAGCGATACCTCATCACTTGGTGTAGTAGCCAAGGTGGATGATGATAACTTTATGGGCTCATAGTCCTCAATATTGTCGCCCTTGTTGTTGTCCCTTTGTTTCTGTTTCTCCCTCCTTGGTTGTGTTGTTTCATCTCTAGGTGCTTGCATATCCAGTGTTGTCCAAAAAAATGTCATGGGCCATGAAAGGTCAAGATGGGACACTGGTTGAAACTTCCCCCACTTGTTGGCGGGTCTATGAAGGGCATCAAAAAACAAGACAATGATGTGATAGGAACTTTTGAATTTTCTTTGGCAAAAAACCCCCCAAGCTATACACCTTGCCAACACTCAATCCAATCATAAAGTCAATTATCCAGATAGCCACATATGATGCCTAATTGGCACTGGTGAGCCTGCATTTTATCAGGTTGATGTAGTAGGTAGGGTTCAAATTTCACAACTATGTAAGCATATGAATACTAAGTAGGCATATTTCACAACAAGGGGCTCAAAGACTCAATCATGTAACCATGTAGAACACTTCTTCTTTCATGACAACCTTCTTGACACTTGAATGTCTCAGAAGGAATAAGGATTCTCATTAGGTTTGTTTCAAAACACCCCATCACCATGACACTTCCCAAACTCCATACTTTCCCTTCACAAGGACACCTTGCCTTATAGATTACAAGTAGCGAATAAGGCTTTAATGTTCACAAGACTCAACCAATGCTAGGAACACCTTAGATCACACAAACACAACATTTCAACACCTTAGCAACTCCCACAAACACTGATTTCTCGAACTGTCATAATTTCCACATAACCTGTCCTAGTTTCTAGTAGCCCTATACATGTTGAAATGGATAGCTAGTTCGGATTATATTTTAATGTTGCCTTGTGGCAATTAAAATATTAATCATATTGTAATAAGGTTAAGCGATTACATGTCTAATAGGGCTGGGCCCAAAATAAAACGTGGTATAACTTGCAATTTATGTAGGCTCCAAATTGGGCGCTGAAAGGGCAAAACTAAAATATGTAAAATAGCGGCAATTTTGTTAAAGCCGACTTGGAAAACTTGAACATGAATCTTGTATATGAACAAGATTCATTTCACACTTCAAACACAATGCATCATCTTCATCAAGTGTCGTTAGCCTTATGAAAATTCAGTCAGCGAACTTGGAAGGAAAGGAAGCGATCCAAGTCTTCATACTGCTGCAAGTCTATCCGATCATTGAGCGAATCCATTGGACAGCTTGCTGGGCAAGGTGGTGTCCTATACTTCAGCAATCTCCTTCTCCAAGTGGTGTCGATATTCTGCTATCTCTAAAGATATATTACAGCTGCATATACTTGGTTTAATCTGCCCTAGATTGGCACTACAATCAGATAAGTAATCTGATATATACTGTTCATGTAATCTGCTTATAAATAAAGGAACTGATCTGAATCTTTGATGCTGGGTTTTTCCTCCAAGAGGGAGGTTTTCCCAGGGTATTTGTGTCTTGTCTTGTGTGCTTTATTGTTATTTCTTCTTATTCTCAGTCTGATTATAATTTAGTAATTAGATTAACATCTGATTGCCTAAAATCAACAATACAGAGACAAAATTTGACATATCTTTAATCACACTCTTGGTATCCATCAAAGGGAAATGTTTTTTTAATGCCCTTCTGGGAGACACAACACATATTCAATCTGATCATACAACACCTTTGGAACGTTTGACTCAAATTTGGACTGATTTTACATAGCCTAGGTCTAAAAAGTACAGTAAAAGGGGTTTTTTAGGCATAATTTTCAGTACAGGGCTCATATTAGAAACATAAAACCATTTTTAGATACCCATTTGGGCTTTATACAACATATGTCAAAATTGGATAGGGTTTTTTCAGAGCATAATCCTAAAAAATGGATTGCTACATTGGAAAAACCTAGTTTCTGAACTGTGTAACTGGAAAGATTCGACTATTAGACAAACTTAAACAACCTTTTATTTTGACCTGGTAAGATTGAAAAAGTTATGTAGTTCAATTATCTTTCCAACCATATAAGATTCAGACCCTCATCACGTCTGTACAGGCTGTAGTGAACAAAAGAGCAGAAAAATTCTGAGAAAAAACAAAGAAAAAATGAGGTTTCTTATTCATTTCATCACTCCATACTGTTCTCTCTTCCAAATGACCACACCAGGCATATTTAACCATGTTACAAAGCTTTCCAATTGTTTTTTCCACCTTCCAACTGCTCAACTACCTAATAACAACCCTTGACCTTTCATATGCTTAACATTCAACAACTTTTCATTTTTTGACAACTTGACAATTTCTTGACATATTTTACAACATTTTACATACTTTGCCAATTTGAAACCAAATTACCCTAAAAACATGATAAATGGTCTTTTAAGACCTTATTACATCACAAAATGACTTTCTTATGCATAGACCCTACCTATTTGACCCCTTACATCAAAATTTGAACATGTTTTAGGTGCTCCTGCACCACGGGTCTAGAATACATGTCCATTTTGCAATAGACAATTTTTTTTCTTAATCCCCTATTCCTCGCATTCCATAAACTGTCACGTTCCTACTATGTGAGGTTAGACCTATAGATTCTTCGAATAGAGGCCTCTTTGTGTTGGGGAGTCATTTTTTTGATTGGTTTACATATCGACACTCTTGTGGAAGGTTTCCAAATGCCCTTGTAAAATCTCCTGGCCAAAATGAGATTGTCACTTGGCATCCTTTGTAATCTACTACAGACTAATGAGCTTCCGATTGTAACTGGCTACCATCACTTTGAGATATGGCTTGAACTCCCGAGAGTTGTAGAAGGGAATTTGTGTAATTTTATCCACTTATGCATGCTCAGAATATGGCTATTGGGATTATTCTACCACCATGTTTTGCACTTGCTGCTTGTTAGGCTTTCCCATGTCATTGTGTCTACTGAAGTGTCATCATATTTTCCTTTACTAGGCTTCCCTGAAGTAGTGTGGGGCTTGTAACGTTGCCCTATTTTCTTCCCCTTACTATTGTTGGCGGCCGTTGCTTGCAAAAAACATATTGTCGGGGATGCACAATTAAATTTACATACCTGATACCTTGTAGGAAAACGGATTTGATAATTGCTAGATAGTGTGAGGATTCTTGTAACTTTGAGAGGCCATGAATTGGAGAAAGGTTGGAGATGCCATACACCTCTTGGTCTAAGAATTTCGAAGTGCCATACCTTACAATGATAGTTATGTAGTTGGAAATGGTAGGGAAATAATACCTCATGTTGTACAGTGAAATACTTGCCAGCGAAATTGTCAGGCCGTATTATGAAGTGCACGCTGCTAGAATATCCAATTTGTGCTAGGAAATGTCGTATGGTGTAAGCACTCAATTGTGGAGAGCAGGGCCATACACTAATAGAAGACAGTTGTTGTATTGTGTAAGATTGCCTAAGTGATGGCCATATGGCCAAGGTCAATGAGAGGCCATACTAGCAAGGGTTGTATGGTGTGGAAGAAGTTTGCCAATTTTCGTACTGTGTTGAGCCACCAAGGATGAGGTTTAGGCCAAGGATGATGTCGTCGTATGGTGATACCTATTATTTGTATGAGTGAGGAGAGCCATGTGCTGCCAAAGAAACTCAACCAAAGTTGTATGGTAATTTTCATGAATTGCTTTGGATGTATGATGCAAAAAGAGAGAGGTCGTATGATCGAAGGAAATTGCCGTTATGTGAGTTAGCTTGTCCCACGTTGAGGGTTGAGAAAGTGTTGTACTAGATCATGTGTGCTGCCATATGATGAAAGGCCATACAATTGAAGCAAAATTCCATGCTTTGTTTTTGGAAGGGTTGTGCAAATGTAATAATGGGCAATTCAATGAGGACTCTTATGCCTTTGAGCTATATAAGAAATTTTTTTATTATTTCTTTTTGGTGATGTCCTTTTTGTGATTCCCCTTTTGCATTTTGTTTGTACTCTATAGTAATAAATTTTTTGTACTTCATACTTTATTTCCTTTCGTTTTTCATGCACAATAATTCTTTGGCCTTTTTTATATATTTTAAGGGGCAATATTTTAATAATTTAATACACCCCATCTTTTTTTTTTGTCTTCAGTTTTTTTATATGTTTCAGCCTTGATATATTTTTCCATCACTTTTTGCTTTTTTTATTTATTTTGCATCCCACCTCCTAATTTTCTCTTTTGACCTTGTATAATTTTTCCCTTGATTTCTTTATCGTGCTTCTAGAGATGAGTAGCATGATCATTTATAACATTCGTTTTCACAAATACACGTATTCTAAATAAATTTTTTTGTCAACCGTTGGTGAAGATGTCATACCTCTTTCTAGCTTTTGATGGCCATCCAAAAACCTTCTTGCACATTGGTACTAGGTAACAATGTCTCCTTGTATTGTGGGGCTCGAGTTACTAGCTGAGTTGTGAATGGCTTGCGAAAGCCTTCTTGTAAAGGTTAGTAGTGGTGGCGTATCCCCTTTTGCTTTGTATGCTCAACCACATCCTTATTCTCTAATGACCTCTCTACAATCATAAAGATTCTGCCATTAGTATAGTTCGTGGTTTCGGGCCTTCTCCCTCTTCTTCTATAGACTCGAGCCATACTCCTTCCTTCTCGCTTCCTCTTTTATCAATATGTTCATCCATTTCAAAGCTTACATATCCAATGCTCCTCCCTGAATAGGGAGCATGCATTATCCAGGAGTTTTCGTAGTATCTTATTTGTGTAGCCAGTGGCCCAATGATACAATTGATTGAACATGGTTTTCTTGTTGGTATTACAATTCCTTTGATCCCCTGAGCAGTTGGTTGCTCCTCTATTATTAGTCTTGGTTGGTCAACAAGTTCTTCTGTGTAGCCCACCATATTAACGAAAATTGGAATCTTTGTTCTTTCTTTGTATGGTTTTAGTTTTGAGCCTTTAACACTATCTTTCAACAAAGTGTCATCCAAGTTCTCCAACTTGATAGCTCCAATATTACATACTCTTGGATTTTAAAAGGGACCAAGCAACCTCACTTTGAATTTTCTAGATTAATTTTGTTATGCTTGCTATATTTTAAAACTAACTTTCTCGACTTGAAAGTCATTCTTTGAAGGTGCTTGTCGTGCTAGTACTTCCTTTGTTTTGGATAGTTTTAGTTGCCCAATGAGAAAGCACCCTTTGTCCGTTGGGCTTATTCAATTTGAAGAGTCATTCCCTTAAACTTTTCATATCGCCAAGTTAGTTCTCCACAACAATTCTTAGAATCAAGACCATGTACTTAGTGAGGACTATTGCTTCTTGGCCGCACATCAGTTGAAATAGTGTGTCCTGTCTTACCTTGTACGTGATGTCCATAGTACGATTGGCAGATTCTCCTCCTAGTCCGCTTCTTCAATGCTGCACAACTTATGAATGACCGAGACCAGTACTTTGTTCGTCGACTCTACTTGACTGTTAGCTCTTGGATAGTACGAGCTTGGTAACTTATGAAAGATTCGTAACTTCTTCACCATTATGCTAATGATGTGATTCACTAAATGTCCTCCTTGATCGCTGGTAATTTGAATGGGAATGCTGTATCGGCTGACAATTTATTCATAAATGAACCTCACTGTACCAGTTGTCGTGTTGTCTGGAAATGCTCTTGCCTTTGCCCATTTTGTCAAGCATTCTGTGGCTACCACAATATATCTGCATCTATGTAACTAACTGACCTTGAGTGGACTGATGATATCTAGTCTCCACCTCTTGAAAATTTTATGTGGTTGTGATGGGAACAATGGCATGTAGTCTCTTTTTAGAGGTTTCCCAACTCTTTGGCATGTATCAGATCCCACCACCCACTCTTGGGCGTCTATGGTGTATTGTTTGCCACACAAACCTGCCAACAAAACTTTTTGGGATGTGGTATTTGGTCCAACAAGGCCTTCATGTGCTTCCTTTAGTACTCCGGGTTGAGCACAAGAATATACTGAGAGGGGGGGGCGGGGGGTTGAATCAGTATATTAACAAACTTTTACTTCTTGAACTTTAATCACAAACATATAACTTATCTCATAAACATATTCATTGTGTATTATTATTCACATGAGATCTAACTACTATGAACACAATAAAACACAACATATATATGTGGAAACCCTTACGGGAGAAAACCATGGCAAATTAATGCTTTCATATTGTTTTTCTTTTGCAATGTATGTAGGCACCAACCCAATGGAAGCACCAACTCCCACTTCTGAATACCAACATAGCAAGAGACACCAATCTCTTCTGTAGGAAGTACCAACCTCCAAAGTACAATTCTACCTTCAATGTGTTGCTTCTGCAATAGATGATGGATGACTTTTTCTTCCGCAAACTCTCTTCTTCAATCTGATATAATCTTCTTCTTTAATCTACTATAACTCAACCATCATAACTAGTTCCATAAATCTGCTAGATGTTTCCCTTTGAACATTTTTTAAAATCTGCATGAAATAAGTTCATATATCTGCCCAACAATCTCTTTATAAATCTGCCAATACAAATCTTCACAAATCTGCAATAATCTTCTGTATTCTTTGCTTTATTAAATCAGTAATCTTCCTTTAACATTGATATACTTGGTGCATATGCTTATTAGACCTTTTAACTTATACACTCATTAATCTGCACGTCCTCTCAAATCTGCTGTGTACATTTGCTCAAATATGCCATGTAAATCTGCTTAAACCACAATATAAGTCTGCTCAAAAACTATCCATAAATCTGCTCATATAATCTTCAAAAAAATGTGCTCATTAAAACCTTCATAAAGTCTGCTCATAAACTCTTAAAAAGACTTATCCAATAAGCTTCACGGGTCTTCTATTATATTCTACATAAGTCTGCCTTATGTTTCCTTCACACAAAAACAAATTCATATACTCTTAAGGTCTTCTCCTCATATGCTGGTGTATATGTGATATGTTTCTTTTTTTTCTTTCTCACGTACACACTCCACACTTCATTCGTAATTATAATATTCTTTATATATATGTCTCTTTTGAATAGACATGTCTTATTGCAATAGATGTCTCTTGAGAAGAGACATTAAGCCTTCAAACAAATTGCATCACTTCATTTTATTTATTTTTAGTAACATAATTTTTTTTTAACAAGTTGTTAGTTAGACTTGTGTTGTTACGTGGATCCTCTTGGAATGTATATTGATTTCCTTGATTGTACTGCTGCCTTTGATACGTGATCTCTGTGTTTATATCCGTCACGTCTCTGTTATTATGGTCCCTTGATTATTCACAAAGAACACTTGACTGCTTAGAAACTCGACCAATAAGGTCGATCGTGATTCTTTTATTCTACATTCCTTTGTATGAGACCTCTAACTTTTCTTCACAAGAATAGTCAACTAATTTCAAATCTTGTGCTTAATGGCTTTCACATCGACTGTAATATCTTTTCCTCAATCATTGCTTGCGTTTCCACCATTAACATCAATACTTGATCTGCTAATGGTAATTATCAAATCGCTTCTTTATGTTATTGCCGCAAGATCATTGTTGTGTGTTTCTGATGAAATCGACCAATATAAATAATTTAATCACTTGACCACGATCGCTGCCTTCTTCATTCTTTGTAATGTCCCTACTAGTTAGAGATCATTAACCTGCAAAACAGATTGTTAGAACATAACAAACATATATATAAATGTATATAAGTACTCCAAATGGCAATCTGACTTCAATACTCAATTAACATAATCATAATTCCTATCTAAAAAAAGGATACAATGCCATACGTAAGTATGTCCTTAGGTGGCCGTGAGGCTCACCTTCTTGGAACCCCTTGGTCCCAAGCCCTCCAGGAAATCGAAGATGAATTCGAATCCTGTCTTGGGTGTAACCTCTTACACCCAAGCCCTCCAAGGAAGACGCTTGCCTTTCCTTGCCTTGGGTGATGCCTTCATCATCCAAGTCCTTAGAGGGGATCGGTCCGACCTTTGAGTCCTGTCTTGGGTATAACTTCTTACACCCAAGCTAGCCAAGGAAGACCCTTGCCTTTCCTTGTCTTGGGTGATGCCTTCATCATCCAAGTCCTCAAGCGGAAGAGACCAGACCCTTCTCTCCTTGGTTGAGTTAGTCAACCAAGCTATACATTTGCATAATAGTTTCAGTTCATAAACGATTCTTTATGTTAACATGAAATCTTAATGCATTCTTTAATTAATTTATATATATATATATATATATATGCATCAACATGATTTTCCATCCTTCACATTGCAATATGTTTCTTAAAATACCTTATATTCATAATACCTCTTGATATGCAACTTATGTATATAACATTTACAAGATTACATTTTATCCCTATTTTATGACTAGTGCATACTATACCTTATGATGCGTATAAATATTCACTAGACCCCCATGAACACTACCTATTAATGGGCCTTACCCATTACCCATTGTTCATTAATTAATACTAACTAATATTAATGAGCCTTAACCCTTATACTACCTATTAATATTAGTAATAATAAAATCCTTCATATATTATACCTTTAATTTAATTTGGGACAGGACTCTTGCCTTGCTGTCCGCTGACCTCCTTCCTTTTCCCTAGCGTGCGCTGCCTTCTCCTCATTTGACCGCAGCCTCCTTATAGCTTGTGAGAGGTTGTGTCCCCACGGGCACCCTTCCGCATGAAGGGGTGCGGAGGTAACCGTAGCCTAGGCTGCGGTTACCTACGCACCACTTCGTGCGGAGGTACCCAGCCCGTTCAGGATACCACGTTCCCCCCCTTTAAATATTAATATATAAAATATAAGTGTTTAATTGTATTTTATATAATATTTCCTTTTAATTATTAATTGCATAATATATTATTTCTTTTTAATATATTGAATATTAATTGCATTTAATATATTAAATATTAATTACATTTCAAAAGAATATAATTTCCTCTCTTTTTTTATTTTAATATATACATTTCTTTTAAATATATTCGATATTACATATCAAGAATGTATTTAAATACCTTCCCATTTAACTATTTAAATAACTTTCCCTTTATTAAATAAATTAAATATATTTCCTCTAGATTATTTATTTCAATTTATTCCTTTACAATATCCTTAACCCCGCAAGTGATTTTACATCTTGCGATACCGTAGGGGTTCTCACAGTCCCTCCGTCTCAATTTTGCTTGTCCTCAAGCACCTTTAGATCTTCCTCCCTTTCCCAAGTGGCATCCTCATCTGGGAGATTCCTCCATTTTATCAGGTGTTCGGTAATGGTCCGGTTCCTGAGTTCTCTTTTCCATGTATCTAGAATGACCTCTGGGTACAATGCAAGTTTCCCTTCATCATCTAGAGGGGGTAGTTCGCTGCAAGGAACCATGTGTTGTCCGAGAACTTTCTTAAGTCGGAAAACATGGAACACATTATGTATTTTACTGCTCTTGGGAAGCTCAATCTCATAAGCTACTTCTTCGATCCTCCAAATTACCTTGTAGGGTCCATAGAATCGGGGTTTCAATTTTTCAGTCCAATTCTTTTTGAGGGATGTTTGCTTATAGGGTTGCAATCTTAGAAACACCAAATCTCCGACCTCAAATGACCGTTCTATGCATTTCTTGTCAGCATAGATCTTTTGTTGGTTTTGAGCTTGATGTAAATTCTCCTTCAAGGTCTTCATGATGTCCCTACTCTGTTGCACAAAGTCTGGTGCTTTTGGTACTTTGCTCTCTTGGGTTATTAGTTCCCCAAAGCCCGTGGCTTCGTAACCGTACAAGGCTTGGAAAGGACTCATCCTTATTGACATGTGGTGTGTCGTGTTGTAGCAATGTTCTCCTAAGTGTAACCACTTAACCCAAGCAGTCTGTTGCCCTGTAACATAGTTCCTTAGGTAGCCCTCTATCCATTTGTTTACTATTTCAGTTTGCCCATCGGTTTGAGGATGGTAACTGGTACTAGGGGTCAAGTTTGTTCCTGCCATTCTGAAGAGTTCCTGCCAAAATTGGCTAATAAACTTGTTGTCTCTGTCACTGACAATATTTAGAGGGAGTTCGTGGAGTTTGAAAATTTCCTTGAAGAATAAATCTGCTATTTGGTAGGCCTTGTATTCCGTGGATACTGCAAGAAAATGGGCATATTTCATGAGTGTGTCTACCACTACAAAAATGCTATCCTTCCCTTGTGTCTTTGGCAACCCAGTTATGAAATCCATAGAAATACTCTCCCACTTTTGATTAGGAATAGGCAGTGGCTGAAGTAACCCAACGGGGTGGGTGAGTTCAGCTTTATTGTGCTGACATGTTAGGCACTCTTGTACATATTTTTGGATATCCTTTTTCTAGTCTTTCCATGCATATCGTTCCCTAACGTGTTTATAAGTTTTGTAGTACCCCGAGTGTCCTGCTAAGGGGTTATCATGAAATTCTTTGAGAATTTTGCCTTTGAATCTGGTTTGAGGACTCAAGTATATCCTTCCTTTATACAAGATGAGATTTCCTTTAACTTTAAAATCTTCGTTTGGAAGATTTCCTGCCAAGATTTCCTTTGTTTGTGGATCTTAGTTATATTCATTAAGGATTTCTTCCTTCCAGTCCTTTGAGATACTGGTGATGACGTTAAGATGAACCCGTCGGGATAGTGCATCTGCTGCCCCATTATTCACTCCTTTCACATATTCTATATCAAAGTCGTAGGCTTGTATTTTGCTCACCCATTTTTGTTGTCTATCATTAAGGTCCTTCTGGCTCAGGAAGAAGCGTAGGCTGTTATGATCAGTTTTCACACCAAACCTTCCACAGACAAGGTATTGGTGAAACTTGGCCAAGGCGTGCATTATGGCTAGCATTTCTTTGTCATAGATAGAATAGAGTCTTTCTGCTACGGAAAGTTTACGACTCTCAAAAGCCATGGGGTGTTTCTTTTGCATAAGTACGGCCCCAATTCCCTCCCTTGATGCATCACATTGTAGTTCAAACGGTGTAGAGAGGTCGGGAATGGCTAATACTAGACAAGTGCTCATAGTTATTTTGAGTTGTTCGAAGGCCTGTTGGGCCTGGTCATTCCATGCAAAAGCCCCTTTCTTTGTTAGATCAGGAAGGGGTGCTGCAATTTTGGAGAACCCTTTTACAAAGCGTCTATAGTAGCTGCATAGTCCCACAAATCCCCTTAAATGTGTTAAGGTTCTAGGGGTGAGCCATTCCTTGATGGCTTTGATCTTCTCTTCATCTACACTTACTCCTGCTTCACTAATTTTGTGTCCCAGGTAAATGATTTCTTTCATCCCAAATTCACATTTGGAGGCTTTAGCATATAATGATTTAGACTCCAAAATGTTTAATACCTCTTTGATGTGCAGGAGGTGTTCTTCCCATGTTTTGCTGTAAATGAGTATGTCGTCAAAGAATATTAAAAGAAATTTCCTCAACTGTTGCCTGAACGTATGATTCATACATGACTGAAAGGTGGCTGGAGCATTAGTGAGACCAAACGGCATGACCAAAAACTCGAAATGTCCATAGTGACATCTGAATGCTGTTTTGGGAAAATCCTCTTCCCTCATTCTAATCTGATGATATCCTGACCTTAGATCGATTTTAGAGAAGTATTTTGCTCCATGGAGTTCATCCATTAGTTCATCAATCCTCGAGATAGGGTACCTGTTTTTTATAGTCTTTTTATTCAAGGCCCGGTAATCTATGCACATTCTCATAGTTCCGTCTTTCTTCTTAACCAATACTACCGATGAAGCAAAAGAGTTGCTGCTTGGTTGGATGCGTCCCATTTCTAATAATTCCTTTATGGTTTTTTCAATCTCCTCTTTAAACTTGTGTGGGTGGCGGTAAGGAGTGGTAATGACAGGCTTTGCTCCTTCCTCTAATTCAATGGAATGCTCAAATCCCCTTTTTGGGGGTAATCTCGGGGGAATGTCCTTGAAGACCTTTTTGTGTCTTCTAAGGATAGGTTGTATATCCTTTTGAATGACCTGGCCTTCGGTTGGAGATTTGTCCAAGATCATACATTGGGCAACCCACTCTCCTTGATCGTGTCTAAGGATTTTCTCCATTTTGTTGCATGATACTATTTTTGGAGAGCCGTTGGGAATTCCCTTCAATGTTATCTCCCTTCCTTCATGCTGGAAGCATATCTCTCGATTTGGACTATCCATGGTAAACCTTCCTAATGAATTTGTCCATGGCATTCCCAAAATGATATCATTCTCTAGGATTACCACAAAGAAGTTCCTTGTAATGGTATGTCCCCCCAGGGTGACTTCCAGTTGGGGTATAATTTGAGTGCACCTGTCCAGGACTCCGTTGCCCATGATCACTTCAAATCCTTCAAATTCTTGGGTCTTTAATCGTCTCTTTGCTGCTAAATGTTTGCTAATGAAGTCATGGGAGGCTCCGGTGTCCACTAATGCAATTACCTTCTGCCCTTTGATAGTCCCTTTGAGTCTGAAACATCTATTCTCACTTCCTTGAGTGATTACTGCCAAGGTACTAGGTGTATTGTTTTCAAATCTGGTTCTTTTATAAGGTCTTTCCTCATCTTGTACTTCTTCTGTGTTATTTAACTATCCTCTTTTACAATCATGGCCTCTCACCCATGGGGCCTTGCATTTGAAGCATAACCCTTTCTCCATGAGCTCGTCTCTTTCCTTGCATTGGTGATTAAAGCTCCAAGGTTTTTTGCACAAGTGGCAAGGTTTTTCCCGGCGGTCTCTCTGGGGTCCCTCGTTCCTGTGTGGGGTCTTGGTTGAGGTATTCTTGGGGGCATTAAATTCGACCATCCTGGTTTTCTTAATGGCTTCTCCTAAGTTTTGTGGTTCTAGGGGTTTAACAAAATTCTTAATGGGGTCCTTCAACCCTTCTAAGAACATGTAGGTAAGCCTTTTCTGGGATAGGTCGGGGACCATTACTGACAAGTTTTGGAATTTATCTACATAATCTTCAATGGTCCCTACTTGCTTAAGGTGTGTTAGCTCTTGGAAGTACCATTCGGAATCTTTCTGGTCGAATCGGCTGATGAGCCTTTAGGTAAACTCATTGTAGGTGGAGACGTTTTTGTGTCCTAGGGTAATGAGACTGTTATGCCACCAATTATGGGCATTGCCGGTTAAATGTAATATGGCAAATTTTATAGCATCTCCTTCGGTCATTGGACTGTATGATAGGTAGGTGTCTAATTTTTGTACCCAAGCTTGGGCCACATCCTTCCCTGCCCCATCAAAACAGGGCAGGGACATTTTGTTAATTTTAGCTTTGAGGTCGTTACTCATTGGTTTCTTCCTTCTACTCTCATTAGTCTTGGACTCACAGAAATCCCTGAAGGACACCACCCTCTGAACTTCTGGTTCCAACCTAGCATAAATTTGGGCGATTTCTTCCACCCCAAGTATTGCCAGTTCCTCCTCCTCCCTCACATGTTCTTCCCTAGGGAGAAATTTGGGAATTGTTTGCCTAGAACTCTGAGGCGATCATTCGTTGTCAGCATGATTAGAGTGTGTCTCTCTTCTAGGGTTTGACATATCTCTATTGTTGCTGTTGGTACTTTGGAGGATTAATTGGCTCATTCTTTCAAATTTCTCATTGGTTTGCTCCATGAAGGTCTGGAACTGTTTGGCTAGTTGATCAGCCATTGCTTTTGCTCCTTTCTTCCTTTGATATGTGATCATAAGCAAGGAATGTTTCCCATAGGATGGCAGGATTATGCTCTGATACCACTGTAATGTCCCTACTAGTTAGAGATCATTAACCTGCAAAACAGATTGTTAGAACATAACAAACATATATATATATATATATATATATGTATATAAGTACTTCAAATGGCAATCTGACTTCAATGCTCAATTAACATAATCATAATTCCTATCTAATAAAAGGATACAATGCCCTACGTAAGTATGCCCTTAGGTGGCCGTGAGGCTCACCTTCTTGGAACCCCTTGGTCCCAAGCCCTCCAGGAAATCGAAGATGAATTCGAATCCTGTCTTGGGTGTAACCTCTTACACCCAAGCCCTCCAAGGAAGACCCTTGCCTTTTCTTGCCTTGGGTGATGCCTTCATCATCCAAGTCCTTAGAGGGGATCGGTTCGACCTTTGAGTCCTGTCTTGGGTATAACCTCTTACACCCAAGCCAGCCAAGGAAGACCCTTGCCTTTCCTTGTCTTGGGTGATGCCTTCATTATCCAAGTCCTCAAGGGGAATAGACCAGACCCTTCTCTCCTTGGTTGAGTTAGTCAACCAAGCCATACATGTGCATAATAGTTTCAGTTCATAAACGATTCTTTATGTTAACATGAATTCTTAATGCATTCTTTAATTAATTTATATATATATATATATATGCATCAACATGATTTTCCATCCTTCACATTGCAATATGTTTCTTAAAATACCTTATATTCATAATCCCTCTTGATATGCAACTTATGTATATAACATTTACAAGATTACATTTTATCCCTATTTTATGACTAGTGCATACTATACCTTATGATGTGTATAAATATTCACTAGACCCCCATGAACATTACCTATTAATGGACCTTACCCATTACCCATTGTTCATTAATTAATACTAACTAATATTAATGAGCCTTAACCCTTATACTACCTATTAATATTAGTAATAATAAAAGCCTTCATATATTATACCTTTAATTTAATTTGGGACAGGACTCTTACCTTGCTGTCTTCTGACCTCCTTCCTTTTCCCTACCGTGCGCTGCCTTCTCCTCCTCATTCGACCGCAGCCTCCTTATAGCTTGTGAGGGGTTGTGTCCCCACGGGCACCCTTCTGCATGAAGGGGTGCGGAGGTAACCGTAGCCTAGGCTGCGGTTACCTACGCACCAATTCGTGCGGACGTACCCAGCCGGTTCGAGATACCATGTTCCCCCCCTTTAAATATTAATATATAAAATATAAGTGTTTAATTGTATTTTATATAATATTTCCTTTTAATTATTAATTGCATAATATATTATTTCTTTTTAATATATTAAATATTAATTGCATTTAATATATTAAATATTAATTACATTTCAAAAGAATATAATTTCCTCTCTTTTTTTATTTTAATATATACATTTCTTTTAAATATATTCAATATTACATATCAAGAATATATTTAAATACCTTCCCATTTAACTATTTAAATAACTTTTCCTTTATTAAATAAATTAAATATATTTCCTTTAGATTATTTATTTCAATTTATTCCTTTACAATATCCTTAACCCCGCAAGTGATTTTACATCTTGCGATACCGTAGGGGTTATCACATTCTTCAAACTATATTGTCGTTGTCTTTATATGTTTGTTGTTCTTTCTTTACACATTGCTCGACTCTAATAATAGATGCGCTGCAGTCAATATCAGAATCTTCTTATATTATCGCTGCCTTCATATGAGATCACTAAGCACCGTCATCAATAATATATCATCGATGTGCCTTAAATTCAACAATGGTAGTGTCCACGTTCAAGCTCTGCATCCCAACACTTGGCAACTACTCCATATGAAAATGATACTTTGCCTTTATTGAAAAACTCGGTCTCTTGGAATCTCTGTAGCTTGCCATGCTTGTCTCTAGGAAGAAGTTGATAATCTCGTAACTCACTGTGGCTGTTGTCAATATTTGCTCATGTTTTATTTATGTACTTGTGACGTTTTCACACATCGCCCCATTGCAAATTGGTGCAGGAGCACCCTAAGTCCAGGCTGTTGATGATATAGCGTCGGTAGAAATCCTACAGGCCGACTCAGCAAGATCAAATGTGTGAATGGCCTATTGGCTTTACACATTTGATGAATCTATCAACTTATATTAATCCTTTAATATCTTTATTAAGTCACATATGCATTATTAGGTTTAATGATTAAACATACATTATCGAGTTTGACTTATCGGATTTGTTTCAAAGGGGCCGAGTTTTGGTTAAAGTCCGCCACCCCTCATTTGAAGGCATGTGATGCTTCATGAAGGTCGTGCCTCCTTGATGAGAGCCAACTCTTGGATATCTCCTTTCGACAGATATATATGGACGTGGTCTTCCCTCTTTGGAACATAGATCAGATAGCAAGTTCGATCATAATCAGGCAGATCGAATTCATGTACAAGCAGATTAATTGATGGTGAGAAATTTATGTAGCATGCTTGGGGGTGATGATAAGAGCTTATCGTCTATGGTTGGGAAGGCAACATATCTGATGTTTGCCTGTGGTTAACGAGCACTACCTTAAAATCAACATGGTATCAGAGTAGGTTCCTTCTATAGAGCCTAACCGCTTGAAGGTAGATCCTGTGCTCTCAAGGGAAATTTAATCACAAACAATTGCAGATTTAAGATCTCTTCCAGATCGAAAGGTGACTATAGAGGATAATGCAGCGATTACACTCTATTAACCACTTGAAGGTAGATCCTGTGCTCTCAAGGGAAATTTAATCACAAACAATTGCAGATTTAAGATCTCTTCCAGATCGAAAGGTGACTATAGAGGATAATGCAACGATTACACTCGCTGACCTCCGCCCTTCATAGTGGCGTTGGTCAGGTGTCTAAACAAATTAGTTGGCAATCAGGGGATCGAGTCTCCCCAGGCCTCGAGAACAAGTATGATGGCCCAAAATATTTTGCGTCTAAAGTTCCATGGGGAAACGTAGACAAGAACCTGTGCAAAAAGTTGCCTGTTGCCTAGTCACAGGGTTTCGCCCAAGATTTCAAAGCTCGACATTGTCAGCGTTGAAAGATGCCGGCTTGTGACTCCAACTCGGGCTGCTGTGGTTGGAGAGGTTTCTGTGCTCGATACAAATTCTTTGAAGAAGAAAGGGTTAGAGACGGAGCCTACAGCCCTATGGAATCGATACTTGGATTGGCTTTATCAACACAAGGAGCTCGGATTGTATGTCGATGTCAGCCGAATGGGGTTTACAGATGAATTCGTGGAGGCAATGGAACCCAAGTTTCAAAGCGCTTTTAAGGCCTTGGAAGAGCTTGAGGCTGGTTCGATTGCCAATCCAGACGAGGGCCGCATGGTCGGGCATTATTGGCTCAGTATGTCTAGTATTGCTCCCAATCCTAATTTGTGGCAACAGATTGATAGAACGCTTGATGCTATCTGCAAGTTTGCTGACGATGTAATCAATGTCAAGGACGACCTCTCTGCTCAGAGCATCGCCCGATTCTTGTTACGGGCTTCTTAGTATGAATTCACTTTGAATTTAGTTTTGGAAGAGTTACAGAAGGATCCATGGGCGGCACAGACGGATGCAAGAGCTGCATGTTGCACTAACACTGCTCTCAGCATGGTCGCGGGGCTAGTTGGGGCTTGTGTGCCTAGCACTGCTGCCAGAATTATGCTTTTCCTTGGCGGTCCCTCTACCCAAGGTTTAGGCACTGACGAATCTCTATTCAAGGAAGGAAGATTGCTTGCATTTCTTCACAGAGGAAGGATCAACATTCGGAGGGAGTCTGACATATTGTCAGATGTAACCTTGGACGAAGAGATCAAAAGGTTGATATTTGCTTCAAAGGGAGCTTGTTTTTCAGCTTCAAAGGGAGCCTAACATTTCAGCTTCAGAGGGAGCCTGACATTTCAGCTTCAGAGGGAGCCACGTCATCATGAAGATTTGGTTAATGCATTTTTGTCTTTGAGAGAAGTTTGAGGTGTCAACCCTTGTTGTGCATTCTTCTCTATGAGAGAAGTTTGAGGTTTCAACCCTTGTTCTGCATTCTTCTCTGTGAGAGAAGTTTGAGGTATCAGCCCTTGTGAGAGAAGTTTGAGGTTTCAGCCCTTGTGAGAGAAGTTTGAGGTTTCAGCCCTTGTTGTGCATTCTTCTCTGTGAGAGAAGTTTGAGGTATCAGCCCTTGTTGTGCATTCTTCTCTGTGAGGGAAGTTTGAGGTATCGGCCCTTGTTGTGCATTCTTCTCTATGAGAGAAGTTTGAGATATCGACCCTTGTGCATAAAGAAGTTTGAGGTATCAGCCCTTGTTGTGCATTCTTCTTCGTGAGAGAAGTTTGAGGTTTCAACCCTTGTTGTGCATTCTGCTCTGTGAGAGAAGTTTGAGGTTCCAGCCCTTGTTCCACCCTCTGCGAGTAGGTATGGTGGATCCACCCTCTACGAGTAGGTATGGTGGTTGTGATGTGGGAGACTTCATGACTTAGCATTTGTGTGTATTCACCCTCTGAGAGTAGGCATTGTGGTCAAACATCATGATTAGGTGATATGCTATCACAATGAGGTGATAAGCTTCTTTCATTCACATGAGTGTAGTCATTATGTTAGTGATCACGATGAGGTGATGTGACTTGTAGAGATTAAGAAGGATTCCTCCCTAGCTAAGAGGGAGTGTTGATGATATAGCGTCGGTAGAAATCCTACAGGCCGACTCAGCAAGATCAAATGTGTGAATGGCCTATTGGCCTTACACATTTGATGATCTATCAACTTATATTAATCCTTTAATATCTTTATTAAGTCACATATGCATTATCAGGTTTAATGATTAAACATACATTATCGAGTTTGACTTATCGGATTTGTTTCAAAGGGGCCGACTTTTGGTTAAAGTCCGCCACCCCTCATTTGAAGGCATGTGATGCTTCATGAAGGTCGTGCCTCCTTGATGAGAGCTGACTCTTGGATATCTCCTTTCGACGGATATATATGGACGTGGTCTTCCCTCTTTGGAACATAGATCAGACAGCAAGTTCGATCATAATTATGCAGATCGAATTCATGTACAAGCAGATCAATTGATGGTGAGAAATTTTTGTAGCGTGCTCGAGGGTGACGATAAGAGCTTATCGTCTATGGTTGGGAAGGCAACAAATCTGATGTTTGCCTATGGTTCATGAGTACTACCTTAAAATCAACACAGGCTAGGTCCTTTTGTGACCTTTTCACACATCGCTCCATTGCAAATGGGGACCCCCTTGTTTTTGCTTTCTAGGGTTTTTCCTTGGCGTCGCTACTGCGAATCGCTAGTCCTTTTGCAATGAGGAGTTAGAGTCAGTTGAGGAAATCATGGTTAGAACAGAGTCTTGACACCCTCAATGTGCTTAAGGAGTTTGAAGGACGAAAAACACAATTACTTTGGGTCATTTTGGACAACTTTCTATTTTTGTAAAGTTTTCTTTTTCTTCTTTTTCCTATTTTTTAGGAAGTTTCGTTTTTTGCATTTTGAGCACGATCCACGGGGTGGCTATTTTTAGAAAGTTTTTCCTATTTTTTAGGGAATCTTGCTTTTTCTATTTTTTGGAAAGGGGATCTAGGGTTTGCACTTCTGACTCAAAATTTTGGTGAAAATGATTGAAAATCTTGTTCAAAATTCAAATTTGATTTGAAAGTCAAGTTCCTAAATTTGTGGAGTTCGAAAGGATTCAAGGGCATAATGATGATTGATTTCAAAATTTCAAGGTTATTGGAGTAAAATTGGATAAAGTATGAAGGATTTCATTTCTGGTTTCAATGGAGAAGATGTTCCTCCAAGTCCGCCCTTGCACGAGGAAAGTCTTTTACAAAGTTCGTGTAGGGATGCATATGCTAAGGAAAAGGTTAAGCAAAGTCCGCCTAGGGTGAAGGACTAACTTGCGTGAGTTTGCCCAAGTCTGCCCTTCATGTGGAAAGAGTTTGATGAAGTCCGCCTTAATTGGGAAATAACATGGTGAAGTCCGCTTAAGAAAGACGTGTGCTGGAGAAAGGTAGAGATGAAGTCCGCCCTGCATAAGAGGGTTTTGAATGAATCACTTTAAGTCCGCCCTTGTGTGGAATACAATCTACAAAGTCAGCCTAAAGGTTAAAGAGATGACAAGCAAGATGTGAACAACCTTTGTCAAGTTCGCCCACATATGGAAAGGATTCCATGGACTCCGACTTACCTAGGAAGCAAAGCCTCTAAACTCCGCCCTCCTTGTGAAAGATGGGAAAGAATCTTACAAAGTCCGTCCTCATGAAAGAGAAAATCACTTGCGACATGGAATGAATCTCTCCAAGTCTGCCCAAGGAAATATACTAAAATCGTTTGCTAAGGGAAGAAATTTGAATATGGAAAGATTGACAAAATTTGCCTTGCTGTCAAAAAAAATCTTCCTAAGTTCAAACTAGGGGAAAGAAAATAGTTTTTAGAAAGTCTTTAAAATTAGAGAAACAAAGATGGAGTTCGATTCATGAACTCAAACTCAGATTGGAAACTTTCTTATTGAACTGAAATTTGAAATTATAACTTTCCCAAAGTTGAACTCAACTGAAAATGAAAATGGTAACTTTCTTTTGCGCATTCAAAGACTGAAGCAAATTTGGAAACAAAACTAATTCGAATTTGGAATGACTAGTTGTGTCTCTAATTGGAAAATTTGAACTGCTTAAGAGTTTATACAAATAGCCATTCATTCATTCAAGATGAAAGTTTGAACTTAAGGAGAATTTTAAGAGTTTTTCTTGGCAGGTTTCAAGAGTTTTCAACAAGTTTTGAGAGTTTTTGTACAGATTTCAAGAGGATTTCAAAGGTTTTCAAGAGCATTTCAAAGACATTTCAAGAGCAGATTTGAAATTTTCTGAGATAGAGTGAAGATTTCCAGACCAAGCAGCATTCTCTCAAATCCATTTCTTATGCAAATTTTCAATCTGATTTTCAAGTCTTGATGAAGTTCTTATGGAAAATGGATTTGGTTTTCACAACTTCGTTTATTTTTCAGTCATTTTCCAAATATCCAAATCTGATTTTGATTTTCATTTCATAAATTTAAAATTTTGGACTAAATTGTTCATTTTCAGTCCCAAAACCTTCAAATCAGATTGAGTTTTCAGGGTTTTCCAAAAATTTCCAAGTGTTCGCAGCTTGTTCAAAGCTAAAGGTTGTTGGTGTTGGAAGTAAGCCACACCTGGACCGATGATGGACTGGTCCAAGAGGGGCTAGTAGCTCAGTGGTAGAGCACTCCAACAACATATGGAAGGTCCTAGGTTTGAGTCCTAGCTGGTCCATGTCTCAACATGGTATCAAAGCCAGGTCCAGGCTAGGAGCCCCAAGCACATGAGAGGTGTGGCTTAAAGGGGGGTGTTGGTGTTGGAAATAAGCCACACCCGAACCGATGATAGACTGGTCCAAGAGGGGCCAGTAGCTCAGTGGTAGAGCACTCCAGTAGCATATGGAAGGTCCTAGGTTCGAGTCCTAGCTGGTCCATGTCTCAACAAAAGTGTTGAGAAATTGGGAAATCAGAGCACACTCTGCCATCAAACTTTCAAAATTTACACTCAAAGTTAGAATCTTAACTTAATTTCTTTTGGTTTTGCAGATCATAGATGATAGCTGAGGCGGGAGTTCATCCGAGCATAGAGATGGCCAAAATTTGGCTAAGTATGGGAAATACTTCACAGAGAAAGTTCCAATTTCCTCCATTGTGGCGAAGGCATAGGGGAATTCTTCTCCAAATTCAAGGCACTTGGAGGAATTTCAAGGCATCAAGAAAAGAAAGTCTTTAGACTTGGCGAAAATATAGAAAGAAATTCTAGACTTCTTGGAGGATTTCATTTACAATCCCAGACCTATTGAGGCAATCAAAGCAACTTCTTGAAGGATTACATCTCCTGAAGAATTAAAGATAAACTCCCAACCAGAATCAGATGGTGGCAAGAAGAGTTTTCCAAACAAATTTCCATACTTAAACAATTTCTTGACACAAATTGGAGAATTCAAGGAGGACATCCAACACGTTGAGGCGGTGCCTCGTCATCTTCCAACCAATTAGATTGTTCCAAGTCAACACGTCTAGGTTCAATGAACCTGACTTATCCACAGAGGCTTCTAGAAGGCACACTGCACAATGCAACAACCTTCTATTTTATTATTGGCTTATATTTAGCAAGATGGACAAGTGTCCCCAAATGTAACTTTCTCATTGGTCGAGAGGTAGTTAGTTGTAACAAACCCTAATTAGGGTTTTTTTAATCTCGGCCGTTGATTTGAAATAAATCTTGGCCATTGAATTGTAATTGGGGAGCCTATAAATTGAACTCACCCCATTTGTAAATCATGGGAGCATGTTGCAAAACATGTTGAGATAAGTAAATTGTTGTTTACGACTACTAAAGTAATAAGTAATGCATTATTCATATTGATGGTGATTACTTCTCTTATTTTGGAGTTTACATGGTTCTTATCCCTCATTATAGTTTAGATTTTATTTCACGTATGTTAGATGAATGCAAGATATGATAAGTATTGATTTATGGTGAATCTTCTGCTCATACTTTTGATGAAGAAATGATTTTTGTTCATTGTGTAAAGTTAGTCTAAGCTTACTTTGTGGATGCTTAACTTTTGTCTGGATGAATATTGTTCAATTTGATGGTAGTTATTCATGACGTGAAAATCATAAGCACATCCCTTGAAGATTGCACCCACTTTATGTAGCTGTCCTAGCATGGTGAAGCAAAGTGTTGTTATTAGGTTCACCTAGTCAAATATCGTCTCTTGAATTCTGAGGAATAGATTAAAACTTCTAAACCCTCATCTCCTTTTTAGTTTTCTTGAAGTGGACATTTGGTCATTTATTTTCACAAGTGGAGAAATTCAGCTAGATGGAACTAGTATGAACTTTGAAATGCCAAATTAGAGATATGTTAAGCTATGTTATGGATAACTATTTATGAAGTACTTTTGAATCTAAGGTTGTTCTTTTTCAGCTTCATCATTTGGTTAGAACTCGTACTTGACTTTGAAGGGGATCATTTATTGGGTCTTGATGCCAATGTCCTATGATTTTACACGACTAATTAATTGCTCTGGGTCATTGAGATTCTCAAACCCATATGTACTTCAGTGTTTACAAGCCAAGTGAGAAAATATGCGAAGAAGGAAAAGAAAATCAAAAGAAGAGAAAATGAAATGAAAAGTATCAAATTACTTGGCTTTGGGAACATAGGAATAACTTCATCGGGGCTATGGATGCCCGATTGGCAGTGGAGCAATATTCGTGAGATTACATCGATAACCTTGTCGGGGCTATGGACGCTCGCTAGCAGCAAGGCTCTATCTAGGATTCTTTTGAAGTTAAGATACTGACGTAGCTCACCATGACGGATCCTCGAAGTCGTACTCTTCCTTTGAGATGCAATTAACTCAATTGCACACACATGGGTAATCCGAGATAAGTGTCTTGATCCAATTTGGGATTCCGCTTCCTTTTTGAGTATGTTTTATTGTCATCTAATGGAATGGAAGGAATTTTCCAAAGTTTCTAGGTATAGATTGGTTTTATCTTTGAAATGTTTAGGAACATTTATTCGGGTTGGCGCTAGATGTTGTGACCTTTTCACACATCGCCCTATTGCAAATGGGGACTGTTAGGGGTCAATAACACATGTTAGTTTATAGTTGGTTTGGGTGCTTTATGTTTTGTTATGTATGAGTTGTCGAGAGGTTCCCGCGGGGTAGTTGGTAGTTAGTGACGGTTGGCAACTTGGTCAACTGTCGAGTCTATATAATGTATGGATGGAACCTCGGCAAGTTAGTATTGTACTGGCATATTTGAGAATCCAATAAAGATATCATTATTTTGCCATAGTTGTTCTGTAATTGTTATTTATGCTTTAATATATGTTAATGTTCTTGTTATATGAATTGTTGGTACGTGTGGCATATCTCTGTTTATCCGTGAGTTTACCAACCTCACCGTAAGAACTAAACATTTTGGCGTCGTTTCCTATATGAACCTGGAGATAACTATGGCTACAGGCGGAAGGAATTAATGGGCTGGCCATTCAACCAGCAATTAACTGTCGTAGACAGTGACATACACGACGAAAGTATCGAGGAAGAGGCATGAGAGGATCAGTTGACGATAGACTTGGTAAAGTTGTGGGACGTGTTGGTCACGCAGTACATGCAGAGGGAGGCTCGGGAGAGAGCTGTCTCTAAAGGCACGGTACGTGGTGAACTCACCGTTAACACTCCCGTCTTTGATCTGCTCGGAAGCATTCCAAGGTTGCTCACCAGAAATCTTATTGCACTCCAAGACCGAAGAGAGGAAATTGCATGGGAACTCTGTCGGCAACAAGTCCTCCAAAGGTACGAAGAGCGGAACCGTAGGGAGGAAGAGGAAAGGGATACAAGCCGATGTCGTACCCCCGACACTTAATGCCCCTACGGCCAAACAAAGAGAGACGTACCACTACCACCAAGGGAGTAGACGAGGGAACCATACGAAGATCCCTCCGCATAAAAGAACAAGCCAAGCGAAGACGATGGCTAAGGAAAGTTGCTGACTCAAGGAGCCTTGAGGAACGTAGCAGAAGTCGGAGTGTGAGGCAGAGTCGTAGTCGGGAGAGACAGAGACCGTGTACGTGGAAGGAGTTGGAGGAGGTTGCTTGGAACCTTATCCCTTATCTCCCATCTTAGCCTTCCCTTCTACTACCCCTTTACTTCCCTTAGCCAATCTTCCTTTCCACCCTCCATAACCTGATCCTATCCTAGCCTACTCATCCTAACCCACCTTCCTTTCCCACAACACCCCCTTACCCTTCTACTCCCCTTAGCCTACCCTCCTACCGCCTTCCTTACCATTCACCTCCTACCTACCGCAACACTCACCAAACCCCCCACATCTTCCACTCACCTTATCCCCGTGCCTTCTCTTTATCACATCCCCTCATCTTTCTTTTCCACGGCATCCCTTCCAACCCATTCCCTTCCACGACATCCCTTCATTACCGTAGCATGTTTGGGACCTACCAAAACTTTAGAATGGAGAGCAAAAATGTTTAAGGCATTAATAATGCCACTTGAAACACCGCTAGATCACTTTCTTTGACCTTTCAAAACACCGACTAAGGATTAAAGATTTCCTTTAATTGCTTCTAAGGCACAAATTAAGGGATAGTGTGATTTTGTTTGACCATTTTAAAGCACGAGCTCAGCATTTGAATTCTTTCCTTGAGCTAAGGAAATGAGTATTCAAGCATAAGACTTCCTTCCTTAGGCTAAGACAATTATTTCCTTAGGCTAAGGCAATTCCTTCCTTAGGCTAAGGAAATCAGTGACCAAGACATGAAGGACTTCCTTAAGCAAAGGAAGTAGGAGATTTAAGGAAATAAGCAATTGTCATTGCCCCCAAAGATGTGTGACTTAAGGAAAATCGTTTTGAGATACATTGAATGGGTCCCACAATATTAAAAGAGACGTTTTTATCTAAATTTCAATTTGAAGATTCAGGTTGGCCTCTTGTTTTAATTGCAAATCATTTAATGTTGGATCACAAATTGGCTTTATGATGAGGTATCGCATCCTATCAAGCAACTATGAAGTTGTGTTTGATCATTTCATTTGATCAAACACACACAATCAATATTGTAAGCTCGTGAAGGCAGCGATTCAAATCATACATATCAGTCAAGATTACCATTGCTAGAAGGCGAATTCATTCTTTATGGGTGGCGATTTTCATCAGGAATAAGACGAAGTCATTGGAGGCATCAAACTTGATCACTTTTCACAACGAATTGACCTCTTTGATCAGTGAATTTGTCATCAAAGGCAGCAATTCCACTTCTAACCAAATATCGCCAAGATTGTTATTTTAAACCACACCGATTCATTGTTGAAGATGATTTTGGTTAAGGCAAAGTCTTTAGAGCATAGCGAATTGATCAAACTAGGCATATAAAGTGAAAAAATCAGACTAGATTACAAGAAACTCAGACTTAGTCAAACCTCCAAAAGATCTAAAATCAGGCCACTTAGAGTAAAGTATTAGATGAAAGAGAGTTGTAAAATCGGCATATGTCAAGTATGTTTGATAGTCTTTTGTTTGTTTTGTAGGTGACTAAAAAAGAGGATGAAAGAGTAGGTTGTGGATAGCACGAAGGAAATCATACAAATTCAAGGCCGGCAACATAGGGAGTTCAACATGTCCAAGGCAAAGAGTCAAGTTCTATAGGCAACATCAAGGCAACAAGTGGTGATAAACATCAAGCATTCAAGGAAGGACTTCTACACAATCTTGAATTTCCTCCAAAAATCCAAGAAGCATTGCTAGTACAAAGGGGCAATCAAGAAAGGGAAAGTAGATCAAAGACAATCAAGACGAAAGATTCCAAGGTTGGGAAGTGAAACACATCGAAGGCGAAGGAGTTTCCACACATGACAAGGAGAATGCAAGTGATCAAGACGGTAGTTAGTTCCAGAAGAGTTAATCAAAGTTAGAGGATTGATTTGAGCAAAGTCATTATCACATTGGGCGCCTGGAAATGTTGAGCATCAAGAGATATGCCTCATTCGTTTACACTATTCATGATGAGTTACAAAGATCAAGCAAGTTGAGGTGGCACCCAATCATCTCTTATACAATCATATTTTTTCATGATACGGCGTCCAAATTCAATGTACCTAACTCATCCATCAAAGAGGATAACTACCACATGGGCACAAAGTCTGATGCACCTACTATCAACATCCATTGGTCGAAAATTCAAGGAAGGACATATGTCCCATAAAATGTAAGTTTGTCATTGGTCAAGCATTAAATGCTTTGCAATGGGTGTAACAAACCCTAATTAGGGTTTATATCTTTCGATCTTGGTCATTGATTGTGAATCAATCTGAGTCGCTCAATTGTAATTAGAGCACTATATAAGGCTCCACTTCTTCATTTGTAAAGGTTAATAATTGATAGTTAAGAGTTTAGTAGTTAGAGTAGAGTAGGAAGAGAAGGCAAAGATTGTTGCCAAGACATTGTTGTAAGAAGCATGTAAATTTCATTGAAGATATGGTGATATTCATTTGTTGATTCAACAATTTGCATGATCTCTACTTCTTGTTTGATTTTTCATTTTTTTTTTGGATAGGTAATGGGCCGAAGCCGATGAGGTGTACATACCTTACCCCCTTGTGGGATTTGAACTTGTGACCTCTCTTTCAAGAGCACAAGTTCTCCACCACTAGGCCAACTCAAGTTGTACTATTTGATTTTTCATGTTGTTTAGATGAATGGAAGAACTTTGTGTATGATCAATGGTGAAATTCGTACATCCAAACTACTAACAGTTTGCTGATTGTGAAGTGCCTTGCGTAGTCAATTGGACCCCTTCTTAGCCAAAGCTTAACTTCAATTGCTATTACATCATTGATATGCTTCAGCTTGAAGGTGTCTATGTTTGTAATAGTGATTTGAAAATCACCAAGCTGTTCTTAGAAGATTGCACTAGCATTGTGGAAATGTTTGTAAAATGTCAAAGCAAAGCTTAGTTGAGCTCACTTGAGATCGTCCATTGTCTTGCATTCCTAGCATTAGATAGCATCTCTAAACCTTATCCCTTTTTTACCCCCTTTTTATTATCAAAGATCAATAGAAGTAGAAGAGAGCAATATTGCAACATCCTTTGAAGAACATCATACCATCGAGCTTGAATTGAATCAATCAAAGAACAACTGCATAAGTCCCCTCGCAGGTACAACAAATCACATCATACCATTGAAGCTATCCAACACGTCAAGACCTGACATCGAGAACCTTGGAGTCATCTCAAGTGATCCTTTTTTATAATCTTCAGCATTTGAAAAGTCTTTGTTCAAGAGAGGATAGAGTATTCAATGCTTTATTCTGTGTTTGATTGTGCATAAAAACACCATCAACAAAACCTTCTCCTGTTTTGACATTCAACAAATTCTAACCTCCATACATGCGTTGAGGTCATTCATGCAACTGAAGTTTGTGCATCTCCAAGGTATTTCAATTGATTCTTTGTATCATTTTGGGGTGGGGAGAGGAACATCTCTTATCTTGGTGCATCACCTTCTTTCATTTTAGCATTTCCTTCTTCCCTTTTCCTCTGCAAGCTGTTAGGATAGGTTCAGAAGTAGAATTTAGAGTGTTGAGTTGGTTCAACACCTGCACTTGGATTGAGAAGGAAGCCGGCCTTCTCCAGACCCCCTTACGCAAGGTCCCACACTTCGGGGTCATTTCCATGTTTCACGAAGTTGCTGAGTTGATAGCTTAGCAAGGGTGCAAACTTTTGTGACAATAGTAACCTTGACTTTTGAAGATTTATGCAATGAGTTAGAGGACTAGCAAAAGGGGTTTCAAGAGTATTTGGGTCAATAAACTCAACTCACCCAAAACTGCAAAAGCAAAGTTGGTAGAGCATCATTTTCACTACTAGCATAGGATTACCAGAAAGTTCCAAGAGTATATGGGTCAACAAACTCAACTCACAGCAGCAGCAGAAGAAATGGGGTAGCTCAAAATGAAAGTGACTAGTATGACTGAAGTCCATGATTATGTACATAAGAAACTCATGGAAGCTACTCACATGGTCAAAACCTCCATGCAGTGTGAAATCATTGCATTTTAATTATGCCTTCCATTTTAGTAGATGCTGAAGTACTGCCACTAAGGACGTCTCTTGATACCCAGTGAAAATGTTTATTTTGTTTTCATTGTCGATTGGAAACCGATTTTTCTCTTAGAAGGGGATGATGTAGTTTGTATAAATTAATTTGTGATGTTTTGGTACTTAAGTTGTAATCGATTTTATGTTAATTATTTCCAGCTTGTCGGTAGTTGCTAGGATTTGGTTAAGTAATTGCCAACAGTTGCGTTCTATTCGACGTTTTTCAGGCATTTTATATATGCTTCTTGTAGTTAGAGAAGATTGTGTGATCTGGACAGATGCTACCTGGGTTACATTTTGCAAGCACTATTTTGAATGAATAAAGCAATCAAGGATACTGGCTTACGATCTCGTGGTAGTGTTGTTATTTGGCAGTAGACATAGTTTTTCTCATTTTTATGGAAATTTCTATTTTTATCTTTGAATGATATCTCAGTTTCCATAGAATGGGAAACCTAGATTTGATCAGTCAAGTAAGCTCAAGAATTATTGTGTTAAGCGGGTTACTCATTAAATCAAATATAAAACTACATCCGATATGTGGAAAACAACTTAGTGTGAGTGTTTTTTTCTAGACGTACAATTGTTTGAACAAGATGTTGAATTTGGATCAGAATTAAATTTTCTTTGATATTATAAAATCTGAAGCAATATATTAATATGTTGAGGATATTAATTCCTCCTTTAGTCACTCGATCCTTCTAGTATAATCAATTTGCTTATATATAAATCGCTGGGTGAAGATGCACAGCAAATGATCTTTATAAATTACACAGCAATTGTAATATCCTGACTTCACATGTATATTTCCTGTAGACCATGAACAGATATATATGTGTTAGAAGAGAACAGCATAACCCTCTATATCGTATACACTAAATTTACATCAGCCTCTCCTATGACGTATATGTCCGATCAGTATTGGTCTCTCACAACCACACGCCTAGCAATTGCCCCCAATAGAAGATAAATACTTGTTCAATTTCGGTGAGGGGTTGTGACCTCAATCGGGGTGGCATACCAAATGAGGGGGTGCGATGTGTAATCACCGATAGGCAAACAAGACATGATACGTGCTAACTAAACATAAATAATTAATGAAAGCAATGTGCATATTGGTGATTAGAATGACAGCAATATAATAATCCTAACATTGATTAACATGTTAGCAACATTGATCATGCAAAATAAAGAATGGAATCACTGATGTAATGCAGCGATGAGATATGATGATGATAAATATTTAGATAGCAGTCAGATATGGATACCTTCTGCTGCTACAACATTAGCACAAGTAAAGCCAAATTTGATGGTACATGTAATGATTTGATAACAATGAAAGATGTAAGAGCATAGAAACAGTGGGACTAGATATGGAATCCTGTCTTCTAAAATATCGACGGAGAAAAACAATCTCTGTTGAGAGGCCATACACATTATTAATTATTTTGTTTGGCACTATGCAGGTCAAATAGTTTTCCTCCAAAAGGTTGATAATAGACTTATCTCCATTTTCAGATTGATGAGATCTTATCAAACAGAAGAATATAAATAATCCAAACCCCTAGTTGTCTATATTAGGAATAAGTCTGTGTGTATGCTCCTTGGAAAATCTATCAATAGTTTTATTTATCTAAATTATTTGGTCCCTTTAGTTGCATTTTTTATCTGTAAATTAGTGATTACTTTGTCATATGGTAATATTTGTTTTAATGAATCCACTTCTTTTGGAAATTCACATTTCATTATTCAGCTTGCTTTAAGACATTTATGCTAAAGTTAATTTTGAATGTAGATTACTCGTGGACCATTATGAGAACTGATTCTGAAGCTTTGGAAGAGATTGCAAGATTGAGTAAAGTGGGGAAATTGAAGATACCTGTAGGAAAGACATTCCCAATGACAGAAGCCGCTGAGGCTCACCGTGTTAGAGAAAGCAAAGTATTACGAGGAAAAGTTGTCCTTCAAATTGAGTGACAGTGGCTATGTTCTTGTTCGTTAATTCTTCACAACAGAACAAAATAAGGTTGCCATCTTGTGCAGGACTTATAAATAGATAAAACTGGGAGTCAATTTTTTTGAGATCAAGATAATAAATTGTATTAATTTGGCAAGAGCATTATGACTCATTTTTAAGATTAAATCGATAATAATGTTAATTTGGCAGTGTACGATAATACACATTGTACATATACTAACAAACTATTTCAAACTTATCATACATGTAAATTTCAAGTTGTTTCCTTTACTGATATATATCTTATTTGTTAGAGAAGAAAGTTATTAGAGAAAAATGTTTTATACTAATGTCTTTTTAAGTTTTCAACTTATCCATTAACTTATTAAGAAATGTTGTTGATTTTCAGTATTATGTTTTGTTGTTCTGGGCTTTTCTTTTGGGATTTTTTTGTCTAATCGAAATTAGCCTCGTAGCATAAAAAGAGTAGGAGCAAGGATGTTTTGTATACCTGAACACTACTCGTTTTTATCAGTGTTTTTAATAATTCAATATGTAGGTGTTATTTTGTAATGAAATTAACATAGAAACATAATAGCACCAATACTTATAATAGATCCACAAAATAGATGTGAGAATTGTAGAGTGAACAGAAGTAGAATGAAGGGGATGAATATGATACGAGTCAAATTGTAATAGTCCCAAAAATGCAGCTATATTTTTTCTTCATTTACACATTATTTCAATATGCAAAATTATGCAAGTAATATAAAAACATCAGAATGAACAGTAGACGATTCTTCAAGAACAATAGAAGTTATCATCAAGTAGATTTCAGTGACTAGTTATACAATGGGTTAAAAACTACAAACCCTCAATATAGTATACAAGCATACAAGAGGGTAACAGCCAAATCCAAATGCTACATATGCAAAGTAGACAAAAACAATATACAACATAAAATATTTGAAAGGCTCCAAATCTCAACTCCACAGGCTAATCCCTCTAAGTCTCCAAGCTCTTAATGTTGATTGGGTAAGGAATTGAGCCCATCATAAGAGAAGTCCCTTTTCTCCCCATACATTAGTCAAGGAAAAAAAAACAAAAAAAACTTATCCTTAACTCAAAAGTGCGTCATGATATGACACCTAATTATCTTGTTTAGTTCATTCCTTAGTCATCATATAATCATGAAACTATAGATCTACAATATACAAACACATAGAAATGAAGTTAACACCATATGTTAACAACATACACCATCAAAATAACAAAATATGACACAACACAACTTACAACATCAAACATGCTAAGTATATCAACACAAAGAAGACAAAATTTCACCAAGGAGATAAAAACCACAAACATATCCCATAGAACCACTCTGGAGGCACCTTTAAATCCCATAACACAACAAGATATTCATCTCTCAATAGTATTATACATTTGAGCAAATTGAGCACCAATAAGCAAAATCCTTGACCTCCTTTTGATCCTCTTTCTTTAGGCCTAGCCTTGACATTGAGAACACCACTTAAACTATCCATAGCTTTTCTCCTCATTTATTGGGGCAACAAAGTCACAACAAATGCGCAAAAATGGAATTGGAATTTTCCCAAGGCTTAGGCAAAGAACAAAGTAGCATAATGCATTTGTCTTCTTCCTCAAACTTAACATATATGGATGTTAGTTGATTCAAAATCAAATCAAATGAATTGAAATGCTAAGTGATGCATTCATCTTCATCTTAAGAAAAAATAATTTTCTTTTTATGTATAGTTTGTTAACAAGCCTCTTGGCTTGGTATATCTCACTCAAACATTACCATAAAGCAAATTTAATCTTTTCTTCACACATTTAGGAGGACAAAATTTGCAAGACATAGCTAGATAGTGTTGACGTGGCTAAAATTGTATCGCTACAACTCTATCTGGCCAACGCAGAATAGAATTTACTCGCTGAGTATCCTATCCTCTCTTGTGTAAGGAATCCCTAATGTTGTTTTAGTTGATTAATGGAGATGACCTCAACGTTCCAAATGTCAGTTCATGACTGCGGGATAGCTCAACGGTTGATGTGTTTTGTTTGGAGCACAAGGGGCCTTACATTTGCAATAAGTTGGTCTACATATAATTCTCGAATTGGGAAATAAAAGAAAAAGGGAAAGGTTTAGGGATCCTAAGGACAACGATGAGAATGACTAGTGTGGCATGTAGACATATTTCCTTAAACAAATTCTTGTTTTGCCAGAGAAACCCTCACAACTAGACAAGAACAATGCAATCTCTAAGGGATGAAGGATTTTTAGATAAGAGACTCTCATTTAGGCACCCAATTCTGGTGCAACCTAAGACGAACACTTGCACTTGAACTAAGCATAGTTTGGGTTCAGACTAACCATGCACGGTGACCTACAGTCAACATGCCCTCAATGGTATGAACCTGAAATGTATCAAATACCCTCCACATTTTGCCATTGAAATCATTGAACTCTAATTCTAACTAGTTGAAAGAAACCATGCAAACACAATAAAACCAAGATGATAAACACCAAATCATTGTCCATATATTGATTTCATCTGCTATTACAACAATTTCTGCAACATTTTGTGCTACTCCTAATCTAAAAACTGTTGAAACCTATCTAACTTCTAATTCCTAGAAATCTAATTATCTAAAAAAACTTCGAACTATCTAACTCTTTACAATGAAAGGCATCCTGCCTTTTATAGATTTTACAATTTGAATCGATGGCCAGGATTGACTGCATCTAACAGTCTTGATCTGCCTTCTAGAAGCTTGACAACCTTAACCCATGCCCATTTAATCCTTAGATATACACCCAACCACATTTCCAACTACCTACAACTGTTTGGCTTTAATCTGGCCAATCAGGTAGTTGGAAATAATTGACCTGTGTTCTCTTGTTTAAAAATATCCTGAACATGGCCCATAGGCAGTTCTTTACATTAAACAAGTTCAATTTTTTGATTGATTTTCTTGGAATTTTTTCTAGTAGTGTATTTCCAAGAATGCACATTTTGAAGTACTCTGTGTTCTTTGTCTTCAATCTTGTTGGTGGACTTTCACTTGTCGTTCAAGTGATGACACGTTTCCCGATGCTTTGCCACTTCGACCTTGCACCTTGCAACACGTTCCTCATTCTTGCTTCTTGGAGTTGCTTGCGACCGCGTCTCCAATTTACGCTTCAGGTTGATGCTCTAGCTCTTCCCGATGTCGTTCTGCAAACAATGAATTCCACTTTTAATAATCGTTTTGAAAAATTGAATACATTAATCTAGCAAACATATTAAATTTTATCATTTAAATGCCCCTTGTTGAAGCGAAATCGACCCTTAAGGTGAAAATACAAACACCTTTCAAGAATTTGGCTTATTAAGCCAAAATGGAAGAATTTTAATCGCCTATGTCATTTGATGTGAAATTGGCTACATTGGAAGGTTTGTGGAATTTTCACTTGTGTCCTGCAAAATGTGAGGAGAGACCAAATTTAGGCTTTTAAACGCTAAAGTTGATTTAGCAAAACTTGACACTTTCTCACGAAATGTGTGAATTTTGGCTTTGTATTCTCTTTAGCCCTAGTCATAAAAACTTTTGGCCTCTTTAGCCATCTGCACGATTTTGAAATGCCTTAAAATGCCCTTCATTTGAAATTCAGGCTACTTGGGAGGTTTGCGCGATTTAAAAAATTTCGGCTATATTGCACAAATTTGGAACGTTAGTTTTTCAGCTTAATGAAGTGTTTTGTGCAACTTAGACCTCTCTCCCCTTTTGGCTTATAAGGGGATTTTGTGAACTGGACGCTTTTTGATTTTCGACACTTTAAGATGGTTTGGCATGATATAGATTTCTAACTTTTCGGCTTGTGAGCTGAAATTGTGAACTTGGACCTCCTTCTCACTCTTTGGCTTCTATGGCGTGATTTAAACTTATTGTTTGTTTCGGCTCTTGAGAGGACTTTGTGATCTTTTTTAACCTTTGTTATTTTCGGCTAAAATGGATGAATTGCGAACTTAGCTTGTCTCTTTCCCTTTTTTGGCCTTTTAGATCAGTTTGTATGACTCGAACTTCTCCTTACATTTCGACCTTATGAGCCGATTTTGCAAGCTTTTGAACATTGCTTCGGCTTAAGAGGCTCTTTATGCGTTTGGACATTGGGGTTTTCTACTTGGAAGCTTGACCATTGAAGGGAAAATGCGTGATTTACATTTGGAGGTAAAAGTCCAAACTTGCTTTGTCCCTTTACACAGAACAACTCTCGACATACTTTGACGCCTCGACTCGGGGTTATCATGGGATTACACAGAAACCGAAAGACTCAAGAAAGATTTGAACTTTCCTACGACCCTCCCTCTCTCATTTAGGTAGACAAAAGACGGGGGTTCCCTAAAACATGGGCGTGTGTGCAACGAGCACAACATATAGTACCTCGTGCCTTTTTGTTCATCTTCTTTCAATTAGCTTGACCAATTGCATCAAGTTTTTTTTCTTCTTTTCTAGCAACCCATTGATCTCTTTCTTCAAGAAGATCCTCCATTTCCAACTTCCACAACTCAAAGTTAGATCCTTAAAACTTGTCAATATCCAACTAAGATGTAGTTGTAGCCATAATTCCTACAAACAAAAGTCTGCAAAATAGAAATCTCACTACAACACAAATAACCTTCACACTTCCACCCAATAAACAAAGTTGGCCACTGATACCAAATATTATAAATGAAGGCAGCCATTACAATATGGAAGTCTAATATAACTTGCAAATCTAAAATATTATCTTGTACAAATTGATGGAGAAATGATTAAAACTGCAAATAAAACACACTACTCAAAAGTCATACACATATCACATGAATTTACATGGAGAAAATCTTTTTGTGTAAAAAATTTAAGAAAAAGAGGGAAAATCTATTTTATTCTTCAAAGAAAGTACAATACATATAGATTTCCTCAATCTTGCATCAAATCTAGTAGCATATGTGTACTTATAGAACATCTCATGTTGTCTCCAACTCAACCCTTCAATATATAGACTCATGAGGGCTCAAAATGCCACCATAAAACATTACCATGAATCAAAACAAGGTTCCAAAATACCATGATAAAATCCATATGAATTCTACATGCCAAACATAGTCTCTTACTTACATTATACCTTATAAGTTTTCATAATAATACCTCCAAAATAGAAGATACTCTTATATGCATTGTAGACGTTTAATAGCCTATGTAAGGATTCTCTTACATGTGTCATAATAACTTATTTTCACATCCAAACTGATCTACACTATTTTTAGCCCTTACAATTTTCATAGAATTAGTCATAACATCCTTAAAAATAGGATTTCCATGTTATACCACTTGATGTGCATCATATGACGAATAATAACTTGTTTTTAAAGGCATCAACATGTAACAAAAGTGTCAACTTATAAAACTAACACCTCTTATGATGAAGCACAAATATTTAATAGCATAAATGCCAAATAACCATGAGAAAATATTAAATAGTAATAACTAAATACTTTGAAATTGTCCAGATTGACACCTTAATTCCCAATAGTAGATACTTCTTACATCTCTTACAAAACCATAAATGGTTATATTATCTTCCACTTAATGCCAAGTTTTCATAATGTTGTCATAGGTCAAATTAAACTTCACCAAACAATTCCACCTTGTAGATAATATTCTATGTGCATATGAAAAAAAAAATTTATAATAAAAAATATTCCTCCTCATGATGTGAGTTGTTCAAGTTCCCCTTCCATTATTCATCGAATCATGTGAAATAATAATAATAATCAACTATAAGAAGATTAAATTAAGAAACATAGCCTAGGATTGCAAGGTCAATGCGAAGAATCCCAGTAGTTTCATTGATTTTTTTATGGATAAAAAGACCTATACTTTTTTTCATAATAGTTTCTTGTCTAGTGTAAATAGAAGTTTGATGAAAGGTCCAAAAATGTATACTTTAATGTATGTTATAGAAGACGATTACTCATTAACATATTATTACAAGAATGATAAGGTCAATTGTGTAAGGGCTGCTTGGTTGCCTCAATATTATATATTAGTTGAAATAATGAGAATCTTAAAATCCTTATGTAAAATAAATAATTTGAATAGAAATAATAACCTTGTGAAGAAGAAGTCTAAGCATATCTAATCAAGATATCAAAATAATGTGGATAGAGAAGTGCTCTAAACTTCTTATAGGTATTGATAACTCAATTGGATCTCATAAAAATTATACAATTGAATATTTTAAATTATGCCCTCAATTTCATAAGAAACAAAAACGACAATACATTATTGCAAAGAATATAAGGAAAACATACATTTCACTTACAATTTATAAATTATGAAAAAAACATGTTGAGAATTAAATGTACATTTATAAAGTTATGATTTTATATACAAATATAATTCTTGACATAATTGTCATATATTTATATAAAGGAACATGACCCTTTTCCTAAATTTGACCTAGGTTATTTGGATATTAAATTTTGCTATATTAGACAAGGGTTACAGAAACATTTTTAAGGACACACCAACAATGATTATATATGGTATTCAAACACATTTTTAAAATGGGGTATTTCAAATAGACATATATGTTCACGTTTTAAATTTGCATATAAGTCTATTGAAATAGATTTAAATCCCAATTCACAACAAGGCCATGAGAATTTCGAGGACTCACCTTGGTGATGGTGTTGATGAGATTGATGAAATCTGTTTGAGGGTTTGCATTTTGCACATACATTTATAAAAGAAATTGGGCTTTGCCTAAATTTCACCCAGGCTCTTTGGGCAAATGATTATATTTTGTTATATTGGACATGAGATCTAATGGATTACATGATGGAGGTAAGTTCAATTTTCTTTAAAAATGGGTTAGAAGACATAGAGAAATGTGGATTGGCATTTACATATTTAGAACAAGTCAACATCATAATATATTTGGTATTTAGACATTTAACATACACATTTGAGAAATGAGATATTTTATAATAAAAAATGTTTCTCCTCATGTAGGATGTTGAAGTTCCCCTTCCATTATTCTTTGAGTCACATTAAAAAATAACCAACTATTAGAATATTAAATTAAGAAGCATAGCCTAGGATCGCATGGTCAATGTCAACAATGATTATATTTGGTATTTGGACACATTTAAAAAATGAGGTATTTCAAATAGACATATATTTCCATGTTTGCAATTTGCATACAAGTATATTGAAGTAGATTTAAATCCTATTTCAAAACAAGGTAGTGAGAATTATGGGGACTCACCTTGGTGATGGCATTGATGGGATTGATGAAATTCTTCTATGAGGGTTTGCATTTTGCACATACATTTATAAAAGAAAATGATATTTTCCTAAATTTCACATAGGCTCTTTGGGCAATTGATTATATTTTGTTATGTTGGATAGGAGAAGATCTAATGGATTAGATGATGGAGGTAAGTTCAATTTTCTTTAAAAATGGTTTAGAAGCCATGACATATAAAAAATGTGGATTGGTATTTACATATTTAGAACATGCCAACATCATAATATATATGGTATTTGGACATTTAACATACACATATGAGAAATGAGGTATTTTAAACATACATGACTACATACATTTACAATATGTCACCATTACACAAGATCCATTTGGATTAGATTGTGTGCAATTTTTTTGATACAAAAATATTCACAAACAGTCTAATCTAGAAAGAACAATATAATGAAATTATGGATTGTGGAATTCTAAAAACAGTCTCATCTAGAAAGAACAATATAATGAAATTATGGATTGTGGAATTCTAATATCATTAATCCATACTCTAGTTATAAATAGGACAATAAGGAACATGAGGATTCAACTCAGTGACATGGTTAAGGTGATTGACAATATCCATTTCAAATAGGACAGTAAGGAACGTGAGGATTCATCTCGATGATTTGGTTAAGGTGATGGCAATATCTATCCATGAGTTTTAGAGATGTAGAGTTTTAGAATTGATGTTGACATTAAGAATAGACAAGATTGATTCCAAAATAACAACTCTATTTTATTCTCACTATATCTTAAACTTGTATGTAATGCATTTTGAAAAAAAATAAATGTATTATAATATTTCAAACCTATCACTTAGGGTGGGGCGGAATAACATGGCATAATTAGTAGGGATTAGGGAAAAGTGGGGTTGAACTAGTACAAATTAAAGGAAATTGAAAGGTGATGTCAAAGAGTAGGATGACAAGGAAAGAGGGTCCTACATGTCACATCAGCAAGTCAAAAGTTAGAATGTGTCAATTTTTTTATATATTTGACCCTATTAATTAGTTAAAAATTTGATAAATTCAGTCAAAGATACAGTGCAAGTTGATTTTTAGGTGTGAAGTGAGTTGAATATGCTATAACAACATGACATCATTTGATTTCTTTTGGAAGATCTATGAATGTTCTTGAGTTGTTTTAGACCATTGATGTGTTTTAGATTCTAGTGGTAGGCACATGACCGATCTTTTCTCAAATTTAGGCGGTGTTATGTTATATTTTGGGCACCTCATAAAGTACTTTGACCAGCCGAACATGTCTTGAATATGAGACTTGTTGTGCAAGTCAAGTTTGGCCTAATGATTTTCAAACCGTCCCTTGGAAAAAGAAATGGGTATGCAGGGGAAGTTACGAGGATTTGTCATGGATGGATCGAAGATTTGTTTGAATTGATTATTGTGAAAAAGTGGTGATGGTGGAATGGCGGGTCCACAGAAATCGTGGCAATGCTAATTGTGGTTACAGTGATCTGGATCATCATGGTGCATTCATTGTACCTGGTTTTGTGATAATTGGGCAGCATGCAGAAAGCAAGAAGTGACTAATTTTGAAAGCAGCATCCCGGGGAAGTTTGACCTATGTCTATGTCTTTCATGTTGTCATTTTCAATTAGGGTTTGTTTGTTTCGTTAGTGCTTTTTTTTTATGGAGTATGAGGTAGTCTTATATACTATAAGTTATCTATAGACTCAAAGATCATCCGATATGGTGGACTATAAAAAGATCCATTTCCATTCTTGTCCATTGGTAAAGTGAGTCATCTAAAGTTTAGTTATGGATAGATTGAGACTTTTGAAATGTGGGTATATTTAAAGCTTTCACTATATCAAATGCTCTAAAGAATTAAAGTCACTTGTATTTAAATACATAGACTTCTAATGATACTTACACAATGTAGTTTGGTCAAGCTATTTATCTCACTAAAAGATTTTGGACAATCCTCCACAAATAACTTTGTCCCTTACAAAATGTGAACAACCAAGGATCTACAAGCTACCATGTTGAATCTCTCCAAAATTAAGTTAACATTCTTACTTTGGCTCAATCAAAACCTTCTACTAGCTTTGTCTCTTTTGATCTCCATACCAAAGATGTAGCTAGCTACGCCTAGACATTTAATCTCAAACTATGCTAAAAATTAAGACTTCAAATCAGTAATAAAACTCTTACCATTCCCAATCATTAGCATATCATCAACATATGAAGTAACAATGAGAATACAATCATTCTCAATCTTGTAATAAACACAATAAGATGATTTTGATCTCAAATACACCAAACTCAACACAAAGGCATCAAAATTTTGGTACCGCATCTTAGGAGACTATTTCAAACCATAACTTCAACTTGCAAACCAAATGTTCTTTACCTTTTATAGTGTAATGCTCATGTTGTGACATATAGATTTCTTCCTCTAAGTCACTATCAAGGAAAATTTTATTCACATCCATCTACTCACTTTCTAAATAATAAGCTACATCAAGTGACAACAAGAACCTAATGGATTCTAGCTTTGCAACATGAGAGAATATCTCATCATAATTAATTCCCTCCACTTGTGAGTAACCTTTCATGACCAACATTGCTTAATGCTTCTTAACATTGTCATCAAGACTAAACTTATTTTTTAACTCTCATTTGCAACTAACCAATTTGCATCCATTAGGAAAAGGTACCAAAACATGTGCCATTCGTTTTTAATTCAACCATCTCTTCTTCTATGGATTTTATTTAAGAATTTTCATCATTCATACTCATAATCTCCTAACAAGGACAACTACATTTATGATAGAAATTTAAGGAAAATAGAAAGGTATTTAGACCTCACTTGATCATTTTGATCTCATTTGAAAGCAAACAGATGAGTCTAGAGCAAAGAAGAGAAGAAGGCATCAAAGGATTTCAATACAAAAAGTGAATCCCTAGCGACTATTTGTAGACTAATCACTTCAAAACCCTAGTTTCTAAGATTAAGAAGAAATTGCAATGGTTGCTCCACAAGTTATTGATGTTGTTGAAATACCTTAACCTAAGCATGAGAAGTTTTCATTTAAATCCATGAAAGATGATAGGACCTTGGAAGATTCTCTTTTGTCCCAACATTTCTGGTCTATATTGAAGATGTGAGGGTCTGCATTCATTCTACCCTAAATGAAATTGATAATACTAAGTTTGAAGTTGTTCGAAGCAAACTCCTAGATGATTTTGGCCTATACAAACTAGAAAATACAAATTTGGCGACAAAAGGAGTAGTTGTGTGGAAGGATTTTCCTATTTTATATGATAACTATGAATGGGTAAGAATTGTTCTGAGTATAATTCACAATGAGTTAATTTATCCTATAGGATCACCAAGGATGCAATTAGGGTTGTTACAGGTTTGTGCTCAATCAAACTCCTCTCGACGATGACAATCATTAAAGATGATGAAGTTACAAAACTAATTGGGGCCAAGTTTGACAAAAAGAACTTGAGTGTAAATGACATTATTGACCTAGGGGTACAATATGCCTTTATGTGCATTGCCTACAAAATTTACTTCACAAATAGAGAATGCTCAACTACTAGTACCACAATTCATATTGCATACCAAATGGTTAAAGAAGGAGAAAGCTTTGACTTATGTGAATTGCTGAGAGAGCAACTACTTGAGATTCTAAAGAGTTGATACCATTTTAGGTTTGGATCTTTGATTATCTATCTTACAATCGTCTTTTTTAATTAGGTTCTTAGCTTTAAAGGTAAAATTTGGTAAAAGTCCTTTCTAGTTATTACTCGAATTAGAAATCATATGAGAGGGTTTGGGAATGAAAATGTTTCTATCAAAATGTATTAAGGATTCTTCAAAACCCTATAAGCTGAAATGAAAGCAAGATATATAATCCCCTCTAGCATGGTAACAAAATCTGAAGGACAAATCACATTTGTAGTGGACAAAGATTATTGCTTCATGGAAGCTGTAGAACCAAGGATTGTTGGGGTTCCACAATTATTCTATGAGATCTCAAAATAGGAAATTATTGTCTATGCTAATATTCTACTCAGCAAGCCAATAGGTCCTATTGCAAAGAGATTTGGGACACATGATGAAATAAGGGATGAAAGCAATAAGATTAGTGCGACATAAAATCTTAACAAAAATAGTTAAAAGTTTCTTAATTTATGTGGTATTTCATCAAAACCTTTCTCTGATGCTACTACAGAGGATTCGTAATCCATCTTTGTTCCTCCATATAGTTCTCAAGGACATAGAAGGTCAAGAAGATATATATTTCTACCACTATAGTTGGTTTACAACCATCCAAATCTATTCAATTGGGCTCTTCTAGAAGGAGAACTACATTTGAATCTCTGTGACAACAAGAAATGACAAAAAACTCGATCATGTTAGACCTAAAAAATAAGCCAAAACAAAGAAACTAGAAACAATAAACGTGGAAGAAGAAGAAGAAGAAGAAGAAGAAGAAGAAAATGAATATGAGGGCACCTCAACACGTAAGAAGAAAGAAAAGAAAGCCAAGCATGCTCCTTTGGTGGTGCCTCCACATGAGCCCCTTCAACTAGCAATAGTTATGTACTTGATTATGTACAATGTGCCCCTAAGTAATATCTTAGAGAAGATTCTAGAGAATCTTGCTAATGCTCTTAGAGAAAAGAGAGAAAGTGCAATAGAAATTGATGAAAAGCTAAGGCAACAAGCTCTTGACAAGACTAGATCCTCAATCTTCGAAGAAGATAAATTGAAAATGTCTCAAAGGCAAGCTTGGGAACTTAGAACAAAGCAAAGCGTAAATATACTCATGAGCATGGAGGAGGATAACGACAAAATACAGAAAAAAAACTCAAGATGTGACAAACAAGATTCTTGATGAAATAAATTGGGTTGAATTAGTAAATGATAAGCAATGACCTTTGCTTCCACTAGATAATACTAATGTATAAGACTTGCAAGAGGAGTAGGTCACAAAAAGTATAAATGTTGGATTTGTTAGTGACCCCCTTTCGAGTGCTCCAAGAAATATTAAGGAAAATAAAGGAGATGAACTGGGAAAAGAACAAGATCGAAAATACACCAAATCAGATAAAGAGAAAGGGGATGCATATATGAATTTAGGGAATAGCTTTGTGCGATGGTGAAAAAATAGGGTTTCACTAATAAAACCACTATTTTTTCTTAAATAACCATTACATTGAAAGAGGAAGGGACCTAATAGATCTAGGACTGATCCTTCTAGGGAAAAAGCTCTAAAATAATGATTAGGTACCACTTAGGGTTAGAATTTTATTCCCACTTTCTAAATTGAATTTTGAAAATGTTGAAATTAGGGTAAATGGGTGAATATTGAAGAGATCGAGCATAAACAATGAGTTACAATCATTGTATGAAGCCACAAACTTTGATTTGGTCAAAGGAATATGATTCACATATGCTCCCATAAATCCAACTTGTTTTTTTGGGACTGTGGCGGTGGTCACCTTGGTCCTCCGAGTTTTCTGTTGTCAAAAGGTGAACCTGTTCGTCTCTGTGAATCCTTTTGATCCTCTGAAACACAACTTTGTATTTGTTCCTACACATAGTGAAAAGATGGGAATTTGTTGGGAATAGGGATTTGCCTAAGTCAAACCTCGGTTTAGGAATTAACCTTGAATGAAATGATGCAAATACTGGAAAGATATACCTCAGATCTACAATTATTGACAATGATGCTTTTTTCTTTGAATGTAATTGCATATGTTGTATGAAATGACAAAACCCGAATCACACACACATGTTTGCATATGAATGATGTAATTTTGCTCCACAATGGTTGAATGATGAATATGCAACCTTGAAGATCTCTGAAAAAATGCTTGATTATGAATGCTTCACGGATGCAAGAGTGCTAGGAATTGATTTTTTATTGTCTTAGTTGAAATTATCTTGATCAAATGTCTTTATATAGGGGTGTCTAGGTAAATTACCAGTTATGCTGACCTCCAATGGTCATGCGGAGCCATAGGGATAAATTCCTGTCAGGAAAATACTACTTTTACCCCAATTCAAAATTGGGCCCCATTGAGAGGGACCATGACACTGGGCGCCAAGGTCCTTCTACAAAAGGTGCCAAGATAAATCCTAGGGGGAAGGGGTGCCTCACCAAGGGACCCACCATTGAGTGTTCATGGAATAAGAACTAGAGAATAGGCACAAAACAAACCTAGACGGGTGATAATGTTAGGACACGCTAAAGTAGGGGCATGAACATGAGGTGTAAATCGGCTCGATGACAATTTATGATGCTACAATCTGAGAAAAGACAAGAAACATCCTCATCTCCTAATGATTCCATCAAAACTATTTTGACAACTGGTGGTCACTCCATAGTTTCTAGAATTGCTAACTCTCGATGGAAAAGTTAAATTTTCCAATATATCTCCTCTTTATAAGTTGTATTTAGGAGATCTATATTCCATTCATTTGCAAGAAAGGAGATCTTACAACAACATATAAAAAATACTAAACTATTGGTAAAAGTCATTAATATGATTTAGGAGGGATCGCCTAAGGTAACATTTGACTCTTCCTTGCCTCTCTCACAACAAATAAAGCTTCTTCTAGAATCTTGTAAGGACCATTCATCTCACCTAGAGAAGTAGGCATAGAAAAATGCAATCAATCAAATAAACAACAAAATGATGGCTGATGCTTCTGATAGGTGTATTAATGCACACGATAAGCCACAAGAGAACTTGAAGATCATTCAAAAGTGCTTGGATTATTCCATCACTTTGTATCCATCTTGTTTGAAATGATCTGTATCTACCAAAAGTATAAAGGATGAGATTGACTCTATTGAGTCACAAGTAGCTCAATTGGCCAAAATTAATGATCCTTTGAAGGACAAGGATGGAGATACATGAGCACAAATTGAAAACCTACACACTTAGTTGAATCATATTATAGAGAAAAAAGAACAAATCAAGGGATAAATTGGTAATTTGAGAGAAGTGAGTCTAAGGATAGCCTCACCAATTGGTATCCTGGTTGGAGCATATAATGTGGATTAAAATATGAGGGTGTCAACCATTGTTGAAGAAGCAGGGATGTGTACATTTAGTTTGAATGTCAATCACGCATCTTAGTATATGCAAAGAAGAACTGGGACACATCTCTTGTCTAGGTGAAGCTAATTTAAAAGAACATCCTACCTTCAAAGTAAATAAGTTTTGTAGATAAGACAATTTTGACTCTAGACATGCATAGTATAAAATCAAGGTTAGCAATAACATTTTTTTGATGAATATGTGCATCGATATCTATCAAATTATAAATATATTAAAGATATCCACAAACAAATATTGGGGGGCATGAGGTCACCCCTCAAATTCACACAAGTAGTGCCCAAAAAATAGGACTAGAAGGTAGAGCCAAAAAAGAAAGAAAACAACAAAACAAAATAATAGTCATAAGGGAAAATCCCAGACATAATAAAACTATGACCAACTTATGTAGCAAGAGTAATACCAAAGGTCGATGAAGGAGGATCCCTATCATCTGACTTTCCCCATACATCAATAGGGTCTAAGGTGATGTTAGGTAAGGACAACCCCTCATCAGAATTTGTTTGTCTCTCTTCTTTATCTTTAGTTTGCTTCAACGAGATAGCTAGATCCATCCGAGGGAGCCACTTTGAGGACTTTGGCCACTCACCACTGCCCCTAGTCGAAGGCCACCCATTGCCACTTCCATTATACGACCCTGCACCACCCGAAGGCCACCCAAAGGCAAAACCTCTACACAGTGGAGAAGGAGAGCACCATTGAGTTGAGAAACCTCTACCACCAAAGTGGTGGTGAGGGTGTGAGATCTTTGTGAGTGAGAGTGCCAAACAAAGAAACTCTTATATTGATGGTCATGAGATGAAGATCAACTATGGGAAGTAGAAATATTTGAGGGAACCTAAGCAATAGTGCAAAGGATATTATCCCAATGCTTAAGTAGCTCTCGAAGGTGGGAAACCTTTAGAGCCACTTTTTCACTTGAACTTGAATCTGCATCATAAAATTATTACAAATAGTAGCTTTAGTATAAAGTAAAACAAAAGTATCAATGGAGTTGTGAGAAAAAAGAACATCATTTCTATCATTCCACAAATCATATAGGATCTCCACCGTAAAAGAATGCCAAATCTGGGTAAACTTGAAAGGGATGTGAGGCAAGTCCCCCAAGGAACCATATGCTGAGAAAAGGGTTATGTGTGGAAGGGGCAAAAAATATCATGAATCCAACTCCATTGCCATTTTGAGTATGGTCAAGGCCATAGGGGCTTCACTTAGTGAACCCGGGTTATAACACGTGCGTTCATGGTGTACTAAAGAATCCCCTTATTTTCAAAAAATATTGCCCTAAACTCCTTTTTTATCACCCCCTCCCAATACATAGCTCGAATTAAAAGGCACCCTATTTTCTCCAAATATTGCATTTTTTCATAGCCTGAATAAAAAACCTCCCTGTTTTCACCGATAGGCAATATATTGCACCCTTATTTTTGGGATATTAAACCCCCTAATATGAATGCATGTGATATAATATTGCCTAGCCAGTGAAGCCCCCGTGGTCAAGGCATTATGTATATAACATCTACTTTTTGAAACATCATCATCTCAACGGGAGTGATTTGTTAGAGTTTGTATGGTAAGGGGGAGTATATACATGTCTTGTTGGCATATAGGAAGGCCCCTTACCGTTTTCCCTTGATGTTAAAGAGGGAGAGAAGACATCTTGTAAACAAGTGTTGCCATCAATGAAAAAGGGGGAGATTGTTGTAAACAGAGAGAAGAATGTTATCGTTGATGTCAATCCATGATGTCAACTCATGTTACCCTCATATGCTAACCAAAGATGCACTTGTATGACTAATGGATTTTATGACTAATGGAGTTTATTATAGATATGGTATATACATGTTATCTTTATGGTATAGTCCAACCTTTTGGAGAAGCGAATGACAAAGACTCAACATTGTTGTACATTGCCAAATGTGTAGAGATATTTAGAGATTCTTTTTAGTAGTGAAGTGAGGGTGAAGATGTGGAGTTAGTTCTATTTCTAGACAATTGTACCTTATCCTTTGAATTTAATGTTCATAATGAATATCTGTCAAAGTTAGTCAATTTCAGGTGTCTAAAGTATGATGTGGAGACAGGTACACATGTTTGGGTATGATTTCAAATTGTTCATAGTGATATCTTGTCATCTTTGTGCATTGCATTTAGGAAAATGCTCTGAAAAGTTATCTAAGAAATAAACTAAGCATACTCTAAGGTAGAGACACAACGTTTGGGTTTGCATTCCTTTGCACAACAAGATATGATCTCACGGTTCAAATGCTAACATTATAGAGATAGTCTAAAGTTTCAAGTCAAATCCTCTTCCACAGAATGACTTATGGATAATTGTGTACCGAATAGTGCTACGAAAGAGTAAAATACCTCATAGGGCATTTTGGTATGTTCTGCATTTCATCATATTGGCATATTTAATCAAGCGGTTTTGAGGACATGTTAACTAATGTCTAAACAATGATGTATTTAGGTTTCAAATTTAGTACATTGCAAGTTTAGTTTCCAAGGTGTTAGGACAATACAATGGTCTTCTACGCTTTGTTTCTCACCCATGCAAGTAATTAGATGTTTGTGCTAGTATGGAATGTGATGAATTCATTAAAAACAAGTGTTTAGAGATATTTAACATGTCATATAATACTCATATCTTGATCTACATGTTGATGTCTGAGTCTCTCTGGTACCGATACGAGTTAGATGAGTTGCATTAAAGTGTTAAGTGCTTGAAAGTCCGACTTGGCATGCTAGAAGGGTTTAGGCTAGATGTTTGGACCATCATCAAGTGGATTAACGTGTTTTGACTATGTAAGGTTATTTTAGGACCAGATAATCCTTTTGCATGAACCAATGTGACCTATTTTGATTGGGTTATGTGTCTTGAGGCCGACTAATTGTAACAAATTTTTTCTATATTCTACCTTGTAGTCGACCTAAGTGATGTTTTGAACACTTCTAGAGGATGTAAAATAGGGATCAAAGAAATTGAATTGTGTGTGGAAGACAAAGAAATATATGTGCTTCAACACATTAGTCAACCGAATGTATTGTTGACAAAATGTCATTACTTTTGTAAATTGTTGTAACATTCAGGAAGCAATGAGCTTCCTTTGGTGTACCCATAAGACTTTAGGGAGTGTATGCTTCCTTATGGGCTCATCCCATTAAGAACTAATATAATCTTGTTGTCTTTTATGAGACTATATTTAGATAGTAGATCCAAATAGTTCTTCTCACTATGGTTTTTTCATGCAATTTGGTGTTATGGTTGTGTATTTTGATTGCTCTCTATTCTTGCTATTTAATCATTAATACATAATTAATGATTAATAATAAGTAAAATAATTTAAAGTTAAAATGTAATTCACCCCTCTCTCTCAGTCTCAAGGTGTATTTGACATGGCTATCTACTCCAACATTTATGATGAGGAAAATTGGATACATTCCACCACATTGTGTAATTAGGTGAACACAATTTTCTGAGTAATTTTATGTATGGTTGGTTGGTCTGGAATTAAAATTTAGGGTGATTTAGATGTTGGCATTTCCATGAAGATTGCATTAATGATATATTATGTTGTCATTGATGTCAATTAACCGGTAATGATATTGTTGATATTGTCTTGTAACCGGTCGGATGAACTTTGTGAAGGAAATTGTGAACCAATATATAAGTTTGTGAGTTGAACCGGTAACCGGTAACATGTTAAAAAGTTAAAAGGATAAAAGGTTAAACCCTATATATTTGATGTAACCGGTAAACCCTACCAATTATTTTTGTTAAACCCTAACCGATTAAGGTTGTTGAATTGGTTATGTTGGTTTATGATCTGATGTTGAGCAGTAATGATGGTGACACATATGGTCATTGTATGAAAACAATTTCAAATGTTTTTTTGCGTGTTGGGAATGAGTAAAGTGTATTGCATCTAATGCAAAGCATGTGACGAGTTACATAGATCGAAGAGGTGATCAAAGAGTGGTGAAGGCTTTCTTGATTAATGTGCATAGATTACTATGTAATCCAACGGTCATACCTGAACCGACTTGTTTGTAATTTCTATGAGATTTTTTTGTTGTGTTACCGACCTGATTGATTTGTATTTAAGGTCAATGAAGTTGTCTTGTAAAAGAGTTGGCAGAGATCAGTTGAGTGTGGTTGCCGATCCAGATGATGTGTCTGCAATTTGAGTAAAGGCAGATAGGAGCTTAAAAAGGATCTGATCAAGCAAGTATAGTGCTATTCAGGAAGATCAAGCAAACCCCTGTTGTTTTCTAACAATTACAGTAGAATTGAAATCCCCTAACCGGGTAAGTTCTAACAAGCTTGGTTACTATTAAAATCCTCTAACAAGGTGATCCATTAGCTTGGATTTTCAAATCCTCTACCGAGATTACTCCTTACAGGGTATTGCTTCTAACAAGTCATTTGTAGTCAATCCCTTACCCGGGTGATTCCTAACAGGATCAGTTCTTAACAAGACTTTTTGTAAAGCTTTAACAGGCTAGGCTCCTAACAGGGCGAACTTCAGAAGAGTTCAGATAGTTATCTTGTGAGTCTCATCTCACTGTGGTTTTTACCTATTTGGGTTTCCACGTCAAAAAATATTTGTGTCATGTGGTGAATGTTTTTGTGGTTATGATCTTATGGTTGATTTGATTAACTACTTAACTATTCTGACAAGTCATGATAACCAGAAGCATTGAGAAATGAAGTCTGTTGACATATGATAAGGCATTTGGATGTTTATAATTTTGATGTTGTTTACTGTTAAGTTGTTGTAACAGACAGCCGGTTTATCTTATAAGTTTTTATCTTGACAGTGGTATTTCATTGATAAGTTTACTTTGTGTGATTGAAATTGAGACTGGGAAGTTTGTATCAGTTTTTCTATTTACTGATTCAGCACCCCGCCCCCCCCCCCCCGCCTCTCAGTAATCTACCGGATACTTATTCTTTCATCATACCACCAATTGGTATCAGAGTATCTCAGGTCCTCTAAGATCTAAGCCTAACAACTTGAGGTAAAGATCTTGCAGATCATGATGAAGAAGGAAGGTCTGAAGTTTAACAAAGAAAACTATAGGATATGGAGCGACATAATGAAAATTTACATCAAGAGTTTGGGATGTTAGTATTGGGAACATGTCAATACTAAATATGTTGCACCCACTGGGATTATGACTAATGATCAAAAGAAAGAACAACAAGAAAATCATCAAGCATTAGAGGCCATTATTAGTTCCCTGTCTGATGCTGAATATGTAGATGTTCATGGTTTAGAGAATGCACATGAGGTATGGCAAAAACTTGAAGAGATTTATAGCGGTGATGGACATGTTAAGATTGCTAAAGAGGAGAGTCTGAGAGGAAAGTTTGATGACATGCAGATGGCTGAAAATGAGAATATCCACCTATATGGTCAAAGGATAAAAGAGATAGTTGGTGAAATTAAGAGTGTAGGAGGGAAAGTGGAAGATGCCACAATGATCAATAAGGTACTAAGAACCTTGCTACCGATCTACGCTATCCGAGTTGCAGCTATTCAGGAGCTGAAGTCCATAGAAAAAACTAAGGTAAGTCTTGACTCCATCATTGGCAAACTTACTGTTTTTGAATTGAGCGATTATGATTGTCGTATACAGAAATATGAGTCTGCTTTTAGAGATTTTGTTTCTAACCCATGTGTGAGAAAAAGTAGAGATACTAGTCACGGTTATGAATCCGGATCCAACAGAGATGCTGATGATGAAGACAATTTAGTGGAGCTTGAAGCATTTTTGGCAAAGCAGTTGCCTAGAGGCACTGGTAAATATAGAGGTAAATTACCTTTAAAATGTTTTACATGCAACAAGATTGGACACATTGCTGCTAATTGTCCTAATGGTGACAATGAACACAAGAGAGAGAAATTCAAGAAGTTTAAGGGTAAAGGCAAGAGAGATTGTCTTGTTGCTGTTGATGGTGGTATCACTGATGAAGAATTTGATGGTGATGCTAATGAAGATATTGTGTTTGTAGCTATTAAGGAAGAGATCTCAGACCATAAGGCATTAGTGTCTAGGATGGATAACTCTGATGTTTGGATCATTGATAGTGGTTGTTCACATCATATGACTGGTGATCAGAGAAAATTTATTTCCTTGAAGGAATTTGATGGTAGAGTTGTAAGATTTGGTAATGACTCACCCTGCATAGTTAAAGGTAAGGGAATTATTTCTCTTAATGGGAAGAGTAGTGCAGATGATGTCTACTGGGTTGAAGGTCTAAAGCACAATCTTTTGAGTGTGGCACAACTCAATGACAAAGGATACCCACTGGAGTTTAGAAATGGTATGTGCAAAATATTTGACAACAAAGGTGAATTGGTTGCAACCGGGAAGCAAACTAAAGGTAACTTGTTTCACTTTAATACTAAAGTTAGCAACTGTTTAATTACAAAAATAGATGATAGCTAGCTTTGGCATAAGAGATTTTGTCATATAAACTTTGACAACATTGTTAAAGTGAGTAAGTCCAAGACAGTGAGAGGTTTGCCTCAGTTAGACAAGCCGGTTAATGCTCTTTGCAAAGAATGTCAGTTAGGAAAGATGACATCTTCAACTTTCAAGAGCAAATCCTTTTTAGTGGAGCATTTGTTAGATTTGGTTCATATAGATCTTTGTGGACCGATAAGAACAAAAAGCATTCAAGGTGAGAGATATTTCATGATCCTCACCGATGATTGCTCAAGGATGATGTGGGTCACATTCTTGAAGGATAAGACTGAAGCTTTTGGTAAGTTCAAGGCATTCAGGGCCTTAACTGAGAAAGAGAGCGGCAAGAAGATAAAATGTCTGAGGACAGATCAAGGTGGTGAATTTACTTATGAGAAATTCACTAGGTATTATGAAGAGAACAGTATCAAGCGGCAAATTTCTGTACCAAGGACACCACAATAGAATGGTATCACAGAGAGGAACAACCGATCAGTTGTTGAAGCTTCTAGGACAATGTTGATACAAGGAGATGTAGCGAAATTTTTTTGGAGAGAAGCTGTCAGCACAACTGTCTACACTATGAATCAATTTATGATGAAGAGAGGTAAGGACAAGACTCCTTATGAATACTGGTATGGAAGATCACCTGATTTTAGCTATTTCAGAATATTTGGAAGCAAATGTTTTATCAAGAGAGGTGATTATATTAGCAAATTTGAGGCTAAGAGTGATGAAGGTATATTTCTTGGCTATTCCACCAAGAGTAAGGCCTACAAGTGTTTTAACAACCGGACACAGAGAATTATTGAGAGTGTTGATGTTTGAGTGGATGAATATCCTGAAGTTTCAAAGGAAACTAGTTTGAAGAAGAAGGATGAAGATCCTTGCATTTTATTTTTGCAACCGGAAACTGTGAAATCTGAAACCGACAAAGAAAATTCTGATGCACTTGTTCAACTGGAATAGATAAATTCAGAAGATGATGATAATGATGAAGATGAACCTGAAGATAATGATCATGTTATTCCAAGATATGTGAGACTGAATCACAATCTTGAACAGATTATTGGGGATAAGGATGCTGGAGTACTTACTAGAAGGAGAATAAGAGAAAACTCTTGCATGATCTCCACCATTGAACCAAGAATTGCTAAGGAAGCATTTGGTGATAATCATTGGGTTAAAGCTATGGAGGATTGAGAAGAACAACACTTGGACCCTGATACCCCGACCGGCAAATAAAAATGTAATAGGTACTAAATGGGTATTCAGGAACAAGTTGAATGGAGATGGTGTTGTAGTTCGCAACAAGGCTAGGTTGGTTTGCAAAGGTTATGCACAAGAAGAAGGAGAAGATTATGGCAAAATTTTTGCACCATTAGCAAGACTGGAAGGTGTCAGAACTTTACTTGCATTTGCAGCCCATAAGAAATTCAAGGTATACCAAATGGATGTTAAGTCTACATTTTTGAATGGGATATTGGAAGAAGTGTACATAGAGCAACCATATGGTTATGCTTTGACTGATCAGAAAGACATGGTATACATATTGCATAAGGCTTTATATGGATTAAAGCAAGCACCTAGAGTATGGTATGAAAGGCTTCATACACATCTGATGAAGATAGGCTTTCTGAGAATAAGTGATTATAATAACATATATCTCAAATCTGAAGGAGATGAAATACTGGTCAGTGAAGTATTTGTTGATGATATCATATTTAGAGGTAATGATGTCATGAGCAATAGTTTTGAAGATGAAATGAAAAATGAGTTTGAAATGTCTTTAGTAAGGGAAATAAATTTTTTCATAGGCTTGTAGATACAACAAAGGAAGAATGATATTTTCATTACACAGTCTAAGTATGTGAAAGAGATCTTGAAGATATTTGGCATGAGTGACTGTAAACCAGTTGGGACACCAACGGTTATAGGCTGTAAGTTGTCTAAGGAAGACAAATCTAGTTCTGTTGATGAGAAGGAATAAAGATCAATGATTGGCAAATTGCACTATGTTGTTCACAGTAGACCAGATATAGTCCATGCGGTTGGCATAGTTGCTAGATTCCAAAAGAATCCTAAAGAAACACATCTGATAGCAACCAAGAGAATTTTTAGATATCTAAAAGGTACTGTTGACTATGGTCTGTGGTATCCATATGGAGGAAATTTTGATTTAAAGGTGTACATAGATGCTGATTGGGCAAGAAATGTTGATGATCGGAAAAACACTACTGGTGGAGCATTCTTTCTTGGAGGAAGACTTGTTTCATGGAGTAGTAAGAAGTAGAGTTGTACTTCACAATCTACTACTGAAGCTGAATATGTTGTAGCTTATATGAATTGCACATAGGCTATTTGGATGAGGCACATTTTGGAAGGTTTTAAGATGAAGATTTCAGAACCTATAAAGATTTTATGTGATAATACAAGTGACATAAATATTTCTAATAATCTTGTTTTGCATGCACGAACCAAGAATATTGAATTGAAGTATCATTTCTTGAGAGAAAAAGTGCATAGCAAATATGTTATCTTAGAGTATGTTTCTACCAAGGAGCATCTTGCATATATTTTTACTAAACCTCTACCTAAGACTACATTTGAGTATCTTAGAAGTCAACTAGGGGTTGTACCCCTTCATGAGGTTAGTTGAGCATGATGTTGATTGCATCAGTCCCTGAACCACTTGCAGAATCTTGCAAAAGGATTGGTGTAGTAGTGGATTTATTCCATAGGGCGAGCATTAAGTTGCAAATTGTTGTTGCACAGTGAAATTTGACATTACATGTTTTACTTTCAATTTGGCATTGTTGTCAAAGGGGGAGAAGAATTATGTGATTATGAGGAGGAGAACCAGTGAAAAGCTGAAGATATGGAGTGCATGGTGAATACTTGGTAATGCAAACCAGGATTCCTATTCACAATCACAACAACAATCAATGGTGTTGATATTTGTATTGCCATCAATGCCAAAGGGGGAGATTGTTGGCATTTACAAGAAGATTGCATTAATGATATGTTATGTTGTCATTGGTGTCAATTAACTGGTAATGATATTGCTGATATTGTTGTTATTGTTGATATTGTCTTGTAATCGGTAGGATGAACTTTGTGAAGGAAATTGTAAACTAGTATGTAAATTTGTGAGTTGAACTGGTAATCGGTAATGGGTTAAAAAGTTAAAAGGGTAAAAGGTTAAACCCTATCTATTTGATGTAATCAGTAAACCCTACCAGTTGTTTTTACTAAACCCTAACCGATTAAGGCTATTGAATTGATTATGTTGGTTTATAATCTGATGTTGAGCAGTAATGATGGTGACACATATGGTCATTGTATGCAAACAATTTCAAATGTTTTTTTGTGTGCTGGGAATGAGCAAAGTGTATTGCATCTAATGCAAAGTGTGTGATGAGTTACAAAGATTGAAGAGGTGATCAAAGATCGGTCAAGGCTTTCTTGATTAATGTGTAGAGGTTGCTATATAATCCAACGGTCATACTTGAATCAACTTGTTTGTAATCTCTATGATCTTTTTTTGTTGTGTTACCATCCTGATTGATTTGTATTTAAGGTTGATGAAGTTGTCTTGTAAAAGAGTTGGCAGAGATCAGTTGAGTGTGATTGTAGATGATGTGTCTGCAATTTGAGTAAAGGCAGATAGGAGCTTAAAAAGGATCTGATCAAGCAAGTATAGTGCTATTCAGACAGATCAAGCAAACCCCTGTTGTTTTCTAAAAATTACAGCAGAACTGAAATCCCCTAACTGGGTAAGCTCTAACAAGCTTGGTTACTATTCAAATCCTCTAACAAGGTGATCCATTAGCTTGGATTTTTCAAATCCTCTACCGAGGTTACTCCTTACACGATATTGCTTCTAACAAGGCATTTGTAGTCAATCTCTTAACCGGGTGATTCTTAATAGGACCAGTTCTTAACATGACTTTTTGTAAAGCTTTAACAAGCTAGGCTCCTAATAGGGCGAACTTCAGAAGAGTTCAGATAGTTATCTTGTGAGTCTCATCTCACCGTGGTTTTTGCCTATTTGGGTTTCCACGTCAAAAAATATTTGTGGCATGTGGTGAATGTTTTTGTGGTTATGATCTTATGGTTGATTTGATTAACTACTTAACTATTCTGATAAGTCATGATAACCGGAAGCATTGAGAAATGAAGTCTGTTGACATATGATAAAGCATTTGGATGTTTATAAGTTTGATGTTGTTTACTATTAAGTTGCTGTAACAGACAACCGGTTTATCTTATAAATTTTTATCTTGACAGTGGTATTTCATTGATAAGTTTACTTTGTGTGATTGAAATTGAGACTGGGAAGTTTATATCAGTTTTTCTATTTACTGATTCATCCCCCCCACCCCCTCTCTGTAATCTACCAGATACTTAATCTTTCATCATACCATCATTAGATTAGTCCATGTCTATACAAGAAATTAATAAATCTTAAAGGATAACATATATATAGGTGCTCATGGATTTTGGTTGGAATTATTTTGGTGTAAAAGGTTATTTTTGATTTGTGAAAAATGGTGTGTAAGCTGTATCATGTAGAGATTCTCCATGGATGAACTATTGGAATTTATAAGTTTGTTATTTCAAGTCATAAACATGTTTCATGTGGTTTTCCATCTTAAAGATAATGTAGATTATTTGGGAATCTTGGAAAAGGTGTAAATAAGTTTAAGGAAGAGAAGAAGATGAAGAAGGAGAAAAGGTGTAACGAGTAAGTTTGATAGCAAGGGAGTGAAAACTTATTGAAAAGGTGAGACAACAAGGAGTTTGATGTAGAGTGCAACCATGTGAGTGGATCATGATAGGATCCCTTTGATCTCATTTGTAGCCCTTATGGAAAGTTAAGAACAATTGTTTTCATGTTTATGTTATCATATATGAAAAGCCACTGTGGTAAACTAGAATTGTGTTTTAGGAATCAATATAATAAATAATACTTTAGAGGTTGAATTTTTTTCCTCACTAAGAGTTTTCTCAAGTTATATAATGTGTTAAATTTATACGTGTTTTTATTTATGTGAGTTGGATGGTTAAATAATCCCTCGACTTAGACTATGTCACATACACTTGAAATAGGTTATACGTGGTGACAAAATAGATGCATAAGGTTCACATGGGATGAGAGAGGGATGATGGATTAAAGGGAAAAATTTATAGCTCTTCACAAAGAAAGACATATGCGTGGGCTAAGGTGTGCTTTGACATAAATGCATCAGACCAATAGAATTCATACATAAATTAAATAAAATTATGCCACTAAAGTTAGGGTGCATAAGATGCTCAAAATTTCTTAGATAGGGAAAATAACATTCACACATAAGTTAACCTTGTGTACGAATAAAATATTACAACATAAGTTATGCATTCAAGCTACCCTTTCACATGGGTAGTTATTTTACAAACACAATTTTTTTGGGTGATGCATGATTTTGCCAACCCAAGGATACTCCTACATCATCCTTGTACTAAATCACTTCGATATATGTTACATTTTATTCTATTGCATCAATTCGCAAGGCTTAATCAGTGAATATCGCCACAATTGTATTTTCTACTTGTTATCTTCCACCATCAAAATTGTTGATATAATCATAGGTCTTGACAACAATCAAGAAAATCTCAAAGATTCTCTAGTGCCATAGCAACTTCCAATTCTATTTTTTAACACTACCAAGTCTTATCATTAGAGGTTGTAGACACAAGTAAAACAATCATTTTAGATATCAAAGTTTTGATAACTAAAATTAGATCCATACTAAAAGTTCAAGGTTGCATCAAAAAGATCAAAACCATAACTATAAAATTAATCTCACACAAATAATGAAAATAAGTCTATTTATATTTTATTCTTTTACTTCCAATATTTTTATGTTTAAACAATCCTAAACTATAAAATCTAAAATTTAACATCAAAACTACAAAGAATTAACTATTCATTATCAAAATCAACTAAAGTTTGATATTCCTATTAATTCTCAAGTTTCTAAATTTTATAATTATTTATCATAAGTTTTAAAGAAATTAATATACATAATTTTAAGAACCTTTGTAATAATATTCTACTCAAACAATAAATCTAGATACTAATGCATATTTATGTTTGTGTTACATTAGAGTTCTTATGTTTTGTTTAAACAAATATTATTAATTAGCTTTTCTAAGTTTATAAAGAATAATAGATTACATATTTCTTATGCATTATAACATGTTGCTAGTTTTCTACTTGTTTTAGTTTATGTCATGGTGAGTAATTTAAAAATAAGTTTGTTTAATAATTTGAATAAAATTATTAAGAATCAAAATTTAATTTTGATTTAGTGTTATAATTGAATAAGTTTGTAATGAGTTGAGATATCAAATCTTATTGAATGTGATGTTTCTCAAAATAAATATGAGATCATATTTTAAACATTTTTTTGATAAATTAAATATCTTTTATTCAAATCACCACATAAAAAAGTTTCCCATATATTTAAAAAAACATTGGAGCTGCAAAATAAAAGGACCACTCGTGTTTTAAATTGATGCTTTGAGAAGAGACGATATTTGCTTGCACATCATAAACTTTAATTTTTTAATGTTTTTAAAAAGAAAGTTATGGACCATTCATTTTATTATGATAGGAAAGGAAAATAAACTTTCCTCAGCTTTAATTTAAGTTAATATAATCAAATGTGTATTAAAAAGTTTAAGTTAGAGTAATAAATGTTTATTAAATCATATATTTGTAAGTAAATAAGAAGATACTAGTATTAGTTTGATTATTAAAAATGTGATTTTAGATTTTCATATGTTTATAAAATCATATTTCTTATAATTGAAATATTTTAATGTTTGTGCTGGATTTTTGTCTTGTTCAAAGATTAGGTTTGTGATAAATCATAGATCTAGTCTTTGCTTACTTTAATATTATGTTTTTTTGTTCTTTTTGACTTATTTGTTAAATAAATATTTTTCTTTTTTTTTCAAGATAATACAATTTGGTGGTATTTAAAAATACATTAAGAGTTGTCAATTAATGACAAGGAGACAAGTTCTTCTACATTATATCTTAGAATGTGAACAAGGATCAAGCATGGTAGACAAAAGCATTAGTATGTAGATCTATTATTGATTTTAATTCACCAAATTAAAATGTATGACTATTAATTATTTCGAATGATGTTTAGGGGAAGAGCACGAGTTACCATTCATGTTCCAATAACCGTTCTCTTTGCACACTCAACCCCTCAATTACTAACTTTAAAGAAACTGGAATTTTTTTTTTTACATGTACCAATGGCCACCCTTTTTTAGCATTTTTGGACTGTAATTAGCCTATTTGTGAACCTTTATTGGTACACGTAGTGCACGACTATAGGCATTTGTGCATAAATATTGACAATTTTAAGTTCATGATTATTGGGGCATCTTTAAGCGGTACTTTTGACCCTTGTGCCCATAACAGATCCTACAGTGTGCATCATTACTAACCAAAAGCCAAAATGTGTACTTTTGACCGTTGTGCCCATAACGGATCCTACAGTGTGCATCATTACTAACCAAAAGCCAAAATGTGTACTTTTGACGGTTGTGCCCATAACGGATCCTACAATGTGCATCATTACTAACCAAAAGCCAAAACAATAGCTATACGTAATTAAGTCCTATAGAAATTGTGGATACATAAAATTAGCTATAATAATATGCTTCCCTTAGATGAATATCTCCAAATACAAATTCATAACATTAAATCATATCAAATATCAAATATCAAATATGTATTTAATAGAATCAAAACTAAAACTTATCCATCAATTTAAATTTTTTAAGTTTATTAAAACAAAAAACAAGTTGGCAATACAAATTACCTAAAAGAAACAAAGATTAAGACGAATGTACAGAGAGATTAAAAAAATAAAGGAATATACTCATTTTACATTAGATATTTGTCTTAATCATTATCTCTCACACTCTGAAAAGTAAGCATTAGAAAAAAGTTGGAGTTGATGGCAGTCATTTTATAATAATAAAGAAGCATATGCTACCAATCTGGTTGTTTGCCAGTCTAAACAAAATATTTGAGAGAGCAATCTAAGTCCCATATTTCTCTCCTCCTGAATATCATCATGGACCACAAAATCTGCCAGTTTGATACAATTTTAGAAGAAAAAATCTTTCTTATTTGTGAAGAGTAGAAGCAAGCTACTGGAAAACACAGAAAACCATATTATATCAAAAACAGATTTCTTATAACAAACAACAAACCAATGACTGTACTCAGATAAAAGTACAATAAAACCTGATAAAGTATCTTGTCATCTCTGTTGAATTCTCTGGGAATTTTTAATTGCAATTTTGTCCTCCTTAGATACCCAACTGAAATTTTTAAGGGATTGCAATAATTCTTTGTTCAAGTTGGATTGCAATAATTTTTTTTGTTCAAGTTGGATTGCACTGATTATGAGAATATATATTCTATATCATAGAGCATAGCTGTTTATTTCATAGGAAAACAAACATGATATTTCATAATCCACATAAATGATCTTTCATGATCTTCATGGCTTTTTCCTTGTTTTCTGTGATCTGTAAACATGCTGTCTTGAAAACAGCTGCATATAATTTAATTATTATTTTTTTTTTTTGAATATTTATTTAATAATTACTCTTCTATTAAATAGTTAATTTGAAAAGATTAATTTATTTAATTCATTTAATGTCCTTCTATTAATTAATTTAATTGAAATATTTTATTAATTAATTCGTTATATCCTTTTTTTCTAATCAATTAATTAAATATCTAATATTTAATTATTCCTCTATCTACTATCCTATAATCTTATTAATTAAATAATTTCTTAATTATTTAATCCCTTTGCCAACTCATCCATCATGTGGCTAAATGGTGTAGGGTACCCTCTTGGTCTTTGGATTTCATTTGTTGTTTAAGTGTTGGATAGGTGGTCTTAGACCCTAGGATGATGTGTTGGATCAGTTTGGATCCTTTGAATGTAATAAAAAACCCATTTGTAAGGGCAATTGGCTGTAAGGTCATTTATAAACCTAGAGACCAAATTAGGTCATGGGGTTCATGTAGTGTAGGAGGCATGTTGATAGGTTGTTTTGAGTTGTTTTAGGTCTAGGATAGGTCTACAAAGTCCGTTGGGTACTTTTGCACTTCAAAAGTGTCAAAATTGCAAAATTGTCAAAAGTTGCTAAGCAAGATTTTCCCACCGATTGGAGAAAAAGGTTCCAGCAGCCATAACCACTTGAAAATAGTTGTAGCCATTGGGGGAAAGCCTATTTAGGCTTATGACATCATTCATGTTGATGTTGGATGAGGTGTGTAAAGATTTGGTGGTTTGGGTAACAATAAAACTCAGATTTTACCCAATTTTCATTGCTTTTTGTATTGTACGATTTGATAGAGGTTTTGCATGGAATTGTGAATTGGTTGGATTGTGGCATGAGTGAAGGTTCGAATTCAAGTGGTTTGACTCCAATTGGTAGATTTTAGAGCGAGTTGTGAGCAGTTTACCAAAAACTGTCATTCAAAACCTCGGTTCATAGGGTTTCACCAAAGATGTGGCCCTAACTTACAAATCCCATTGAGGAATTCAACAAACTTTTGGAAAATGCAAGTTAGGGATGTTTACACTGAGATTTCAAAAGGGTGGAATATGGGAGTGAGGATTGGTGTGGTTACCACCAAAAATTGGGCTAAACAAGACACTATGTTTAGTCTAGCCTACAAGGAGGAATATGTAGACCGTCACCTAGGGAGTGGTTGGTGACCACTCTAATGGTGGATTTGGTCTATTAGAGGCCAATGGGACATTTCCAAGTGGTGATTTTGGTTCCGCAACCCCATCTTTAAGTAGTTGCTTTGGAAAACAGGCCTAATTAGGCTTATTAGGTCTGTAAACTCAGTAGGTGCTTAGGGGTGATGGAGTAGATTCAAGCCTCAATATATTGGGATTAGATGTAAAGCCCAAAAGGGTACTCAAATATGTAATTTTTTCCTAGGGTGTTTTGGGATAATTTTAAATTATTTGGGAAATACCGGTCTGACAATGCTACTAATATTAGGCCTAGATAGGGGTTCCTTGACCCGAGTGCAAAAAGGAGATTTCTAAACTTGGTTGGAAGGCTAGGGTGAGTGATCTTAGTTGTTAAACAGTCCAAACCCTCCTTAGAAACTGCAGTAGGTGATTGGTTGCACTGGTGTGTGTAGAACCCTAGTTGTGGGGCTGTAATAGGCCTTAAACAACACATAAAGGGGTGATTTTGGGTCTTCTTACCTTCTAGTTGCCCACTTTGCATCAGGTTGTATTAGAGCCATAAATGTTCTTGAGGGTGGAAGAATAATATTGACAAGATGTCAGAAGGAGAAGACACCAATGATGAGAGAAGGATGACCAATGTTGAATTGGCCAAGTTGGTAAAAGAGTAGGCAACAACAAACAAAGAGATGAGAAAAGAATTGGATAGGTTGAAGGGTGAGATGGACAAGAAGAAAGGAGGCTCTGATGAAGAAGAAGAAGGGAATGATGATGATGCCCTTTTGTAGGCAAGAAAGAGGATACCTAAAAATAGAGAAGTTGCTTTGAAACCCTTGAGAGAGTAGGTAGCTGAGATGACAAGGCAAGCCTACCTATGTTCACTGGGAAGATAAACCTAGAGGAAGGCATGGATTGGTTGGAGGCCTTAGAAAACCACTTTGAGTGTGAAGATGTGCCTGAGAGCCAAAAGATGAAGACTACTAAGTCTAAGATAAAGGGATCCGCCCTTAGTTGGTGGAACTTCATGCAAAATGAGAGAGTAGAAGAAGGGAAGGACCCCATCTCATGTTGGAAGAGGATGGTTCCAGAGGTGAAAAAGCAATTTGTACTTGAAGATTATGAAGTGACAATGCACAAGAAGTTTCATAGCCTGAGATAAAAGGATTTGGATGTGAGTGGATACACAGAGGAGTTTCACAAACTGTCCTTAAGAGAAAAGGTGACAGAGAATGAGAAGCAATAGTTGGCAAGATACATGAATGGCCTCAAGTATGCCATTCAAGATGAACTAAGTCTCTTCAATCCTGAGACAATTCATAAATGCTATAAAATGGCATTAAGAATTGAAGAAAAGTTTAGAAGAAAGGGAGATCAACAAGGTAGAGGAAGAGGAGGAAACTTTAGAGGAAGAGGAAGATTTGGTGGAAGAGGAACATCTCCTAAACCACAAGGAGAGTCAAGTAATTAGGAATAAAAAGGAGAATCATGTCACAGGTGTAGTTTTAGAGGAAGAAGACCAAATGGCCGAGGCAGATTTGGAGGTAGAGGAGCCAATCTGTTCATCGAAAGGTGTTTCACATGTAATCAAGTTGGCCACCAATCATTCAGATGTCCAGAAAAGAAAGGTTCTAACAGTCAAGGTGGAGAAAGAAGAGTTCATTTGGCACAAGAGAAGGACACCCAAAGTGTGAACTCACCTTCAAGACATGAAAATCCAGAGCAAGGGGAGTGTCTCATGTTCAAAAGGACCTTCTTGAAGGTACCAATCATCAAGGAGCCACCACAGAGGAAGGCATTGTTTAGAACTACTTGCAAGTTAAGTGGAAGGGTATGCAGAGTGATTGTGGACTCAGGGTCAATTGATAATCTTTCTTCAACAGAGATGGTTAGAAAACTTGGATTGAAGAAACTTCCTCACCCCTGCCCCTACAAAGTCTCCTGGTTGAGAAAACAGCAGCAAGCCTTGGTAAGTGAACAAGTTTGGGTTGATTTTAAAATAGGTGAATGTAGAGACAAGATTTTGTGTGATGTTGCAGAGATGGATGCTTGCCATTTACTCCTTGCAAGACCATGGAAATATGATGTAGACTCAAGGAATGATGGGAAGAAAAATATCTACAAGTTGACCAAAGATGGTGTACAAAACACAATGACCCCACTGCCGGATGATGGCAAGGACAATCACATTGTGACTAGTGTCATGTTAGTAGGTAAGGAAGAGTTTATGCAGACAATCAAAGAGAAGGATACCCCATTCTTTGCCATAGTGGTGAAGCTAAGAGAAGAAATGAGAAAGAAAGAAGAAGACAAGGTACAAGAAAGGACTATAGGTCCTAGAGAGGTGAAAGAGTTGTTGGAAAGATACAAGGGTATTGTTGCAGGAAGCAAACCAAAGACCTTGACACGTTTCAGAGATGTAAGTCACTGCATTTACCTCATACTAGACTCTACATTTCCCAACAAAGAAGCATATAAATTGATCCCTCATCAGAATGAAGAACATGCAAGGCAAGTACATGAGTTGTTAGAGAAAGGATTCATAAGGAAGAGTATTCACCCTTGTGCTGTCCCTATAGTATTGGCCCCAAAGAAGGAAGGTACATGAAGATTATGTATGGATTGAATAGCCATAAAGAAAATTACAATCAGGTATAGGTTCACTATGCCTTAGATAGAAGACTTGATGGACTATCTAGCAGGAGCCAAGTACTATTCTAAGGTGGATTTGAAGAGCGGCTACCATCAAATCATGATAAGAGAGGGAGATGAGTGGAAGATGGACTTCAAAACAAATGAAGGTATTTATGAATGGTTGGTTATTCCATTTGGCCTCTCAAATTCTCCTAGTACATTCATGAGACTCATGAATGAAGTCTTGAAACCTTTTATCAATCATTTTGTTGTTGTTTACCTAGATGATATTGTGATTTTTAGCAAGAATAGGGATAAACATCTAATACATTTGGATTTGGTGTTGAAAAGGTTGAATGAAGAGAAGTTGAAGATCAATTAAGAAAAATGTGTCTTCTTGCATGAGGAGTTACTATTTCTTCATTTTGTAATCTCCAAGAGCAGCCTCAAGATGGATCCATCCAAAGTCTAAGCAATCCTCAATTGGCCTACACCTAGAAATGCAAGTGAGGTAAAGATTTTTCATGGTCTTGCAAGCTTCTATAGGAATTTTATTAAGAATTTTAGTGGTGTATGTGCACCTATGATTGACAGTATAAAGGGGGGGTAGAAAATGTCAGTTTGTATGGACTAGTGAAGCAGGTAAGTAATTTGAGTATTTGAAAAGAAGGGTAGTAGAGAAACCTATATTGGTTCTACCTGATTTCCATAAGGTTTTCACCATAGAATGTGATGCAAGTAACAAGGCAGTAGGAAAGGTCTTGAGTCAAGAAGGTAGACCAGTAGCCTTCCTTAGTGAAAAATTGAATGAAGCCAAACAAAATTACTCAACCTATGACTTGAAGATGTATGAAATGGTTCAATCTTTAAGGAAATGGAGGAATTATTTGTTGCCAAAGCAATTTGTAATCTATACTGATAACCATGCTCTGAGTTTTTTGAATAGGCAGGGCAGTTGAATCACCGACATATGAAGTGGATGGAATACCTTCAAGCATTCACTTTCACCATCAAGCACAAGAAAGGAGTGACAAATAAGGTAGTTGATGCCCTTAGCAGGAGGAATTTGATAGTGAAGGAGATTCAGCTGGAGATCATAGGATTCACTTCCATGAAGGATATGTACCAAGGAGATGAGGACTTCAAAGAAGCATATCAAGTGTGTAAGGAAATGGGTGACAAGTACCATAAGGAGTTCTCAGACTTTATTTTGCAGGAAGGTCTACTTTTGAAAGGAAGTCAACTTTGCATTCCTAAAGGCTCCATGAGAGAAAACATTGTGAAAGAGAAGCATTGTGGGGGATTGGCAAGTCATTTTGGGATTGACAAGACCCTCGAATTGGTTAGAAGATTCTACTTCTGGCCTAGGATGCAGACTGAGATCAGAAAGTATGTGGGAGGTTGTATGATTTGTCATAAGGCAAAGGGTAGCAATTCAAATGCAGGTTTGTATACTCCTTTGCCCATACCAAACAAGCCATGGGATTCGGTCAGCATGGACTTTGTATTAGGACTCGCAAAGACCAAACATGGTTATGACAACATCTATGTAGTTGTTGACAGGTTTTAAAAAATGGCTCACTTTCTACCTTGTAAAACCACACATGATCCATCTCACATTGCAGGTATATTCTTCAAGGAGGTTGTAAGGTTACATGGTTTTCCATTGTCAACCATCTCAGACAGTGATTCTAAGTTTATTGGACATTTTTGGCAAACACTTTGGAGAAGACTGGGTACCAATTTTTCATTCACATCAGCTTATCATCCCCAATCTGATGGAAAGACTGAGGTCATCAATAGGTCACTTGGAAACCTATCAAGGTGTTTAACTAAGGATCAAGGAGCTACATGGGATTCAATACTTCCTCAAGCATAATTTTCTTATAATGACTCGGTGAATAGGAGTACTGGTCATAGTCCCTTTGAAATAGTGTATGGGTCACACTTTAGAGGTGTATTGGAGTTGAGAGATGTGAAGGATTTGGACAGAAGAAGTGCACAAGCATAGGACTTTGCCGAAGTGATGAGAGACATACACCAACAAGTAAAGGATAGGTTGGAACAAACCTCAGACAAATACACGCATGCAACAGATAGGAAAATGAGAGATTTGTAGTTTAAGGTTGGAGATATGGTGATGATTCATCTCAAGAAGGAGAGACTCCCTAAGGAGAGATACACCAAGTTGATGATGAAGAAGATAGGTCCTTTCAAAATCATTCAAAAGTGTAGCAACAATGCCTACAAGATTGATATTCCTTCAGATATTGGCCTTTCTAACACTTTCAATGTTTTAGATATATATGCATATAAAGGTCCTGTTACTGATGTGTGTGATTCGGGTCAAGATGATTCCAACAAGGAAGAGATGTTACAAGACCTACCTAAGAGCCTAAGATTGAAGTTGAGCATGTACTTGACATGAGGGTGAGTAAGAAAACAAGGAGGCATACCTACTATGAGTATCTGGTCCAATGGAAAGACAAACCCTTAGAAGATGCAACTTGGATGACAGAGCAGGCTTTGGAGAAGATTGGCAGCAAGGTTCCAGATTTGCCAACTCAAGACAATTGAGTTTTTTCTAGCCTAAGGAGTATGGTGCAGGGAACCCTCTTGGTCTTTGGATTTCATTTGTTGTTTGAGTGTTGGATAGGTGGTCTTAGACCCTAGGATGATGTGTTGGATCAGTTTGGATCCTTTGGATGTATTAAAGAACCCATTTGTAAGGCCAATTGGCTCTAAGGTCATTTTTAAACCTAGAGACCAAATTAGGTCATGGGGTTAATGTAGTGTAGGAGGCATGTTGATAGGATGGTTTGAGTTGTTTTAGGCCTAGGATATGTTGGCATTATATCAGACAAGAAGAAGGTTGGCATTCCAATTACAATAAGAGATTGTTGGCATTTCAATAAGGATATTGAGAAGGTTGTTGATGACTATGGATACAACTAATTAAGGATGATTATTGTCTGAATATTATTATTTTGTCCTTGATGTCAAGAAATTGATTTTCTAATTCAGTATGATGATGCCATATCTTAAGAAGTATGATTTGATGAGTATAAAGATGTCGGTAAAAGACACAGAAAGAATATGATGAATAAGGGGATAAGTTATTCAATGGGAAACTATTACCGAGTTAGACAATGATGAGATCATGATGTTTAGATTGTTTTGATATCCTACATATGCTATTGTTTGAAAGGTTAATACTATACTATGTGTAGATACCCAAAATTGTCCAGTCTAATTAAATAAATATTTTATTTATTTAATTATCTAAGCTTAATTCTTCTATTAATTAAATAAATCTTTATTTATTTAATTAATTCATTTATCCTCTTCTAGCCTTATTTCTCATTTAAATAAATACATTTATTTATTTAAATTATCCTTTTCCTAAATTAAATAAATATCTTATTTATTTAATTGATCTCACTTCTTCTATTAATTAAATAAATCTTTATTTATTTAATTAATTCATTAACCTTTTCTACCTATGACACATGTCATTCATCTCTTAATTCATACACTACCTACCCCTTTCATTATTTTATTATTTCTTTTACCTACCCTCTAATCATAGCCGACCTCCTTTTACACCTTTCAATCTTATCCCTCCATTTCATATAGTGTCTTCTATATAAGGAGATGCTTCCTTCATTATCAAACCCCCCCATTGACTACTCAACTACACTACGCTTTTGAACATAGACGATCCTACTTGCAACCACATTTCAGTTCTTTGTTGAGCTCTTGTGCACACATAAAATCTGAGAGCAAATATATCAAGTAAGATCAATGGAGATAGGAAGAATGGAGATCCAAACCCTATTGGACATGTGATGGTATAATCTTTGTGATTTCATTTGATTTGCATTGTCTTAGGTAATCTTCATATGTTATGGTGGATCTTTGTTGTTGTTAGGCTAGGGTTTTGTGGTTGAAGTCATTTAGCCTTTCAATATCGTTATTATTGTTATCCATTTTCACCATATACATTTTGGCACACCTGGTGGGACCTGGATTTTTGTTAGATCTGTGTTTTTTGCAGATTTTTCTAACCCTATATTGCTGTTTTGTAAAACAATTTGGAGAATAACCTAGTGCAGCTAGGGTTTTGGACACAAAATCAAGATCTTGGAGTGATTTGATCATATTTCACGAACGGCTTAAAAATTTTGCACCAAATATTTTTTGCAGGTTGAAGAAAGTATCAGGAGCTCTCAATACAAAATTCAAAATTTTTCGAGCACATTTTTATTTTCTATGAATTTTTTATGATTGTTAATTAAAAATTAATTTTGAGAGAAAATGAGAGAATTTTTTGGATTTTCTTACATTTTTGAAAATATCTCATAATTATACATAGGATTTTTTCTTTGTGATTTTAATTTTGATGCAAAATATTTCCCTAAAAATCGGATCTTTAAAAATTAGGGTTTTTCCTTATTTTGATAAGATCTCACAAACGCCTTTGAATTTTGGCATCACATTTTTTGTGCAAGTTAAGAAACATATCAGAAGGATTCAGTAAAAATTTCATATTTTTTGGATCACTTGTTCAATTTATATGAATTTTTTATGATTTTTCATAAAATATTAATTTTGAGAGAAAATTAGCAAATTTTTTGGATTTTCTTACATTTTTGGAAATCTCTCAGTATTATACATAGGATTTTTTCTTTGTGATTTTAAATTTGATGCAAAATTATTCCTCAAAAATCAGATCTTTGAAAATTAAGGTTTTGCATTATTTTACTCATATCTCACAAACTACTTGGATTGGTTGCAGAAATTTTTTTATGCAGGTTTGGAAGACCATCAGAAATCTCCAGTAAAAATTTCATATTTTTTGAATTGATTTTGCATTTTATATGAATTTTTTATGATTTTTCATAAAAAATTAATTTTTGGAGTAAATTAGCAAATTTTTTGGATTTTCTTACATTTATGGAAATCTGTTGAAATTTTACAAGTAGTATTTTTTTATGATGAATCAGATCTTTGAATTGGTCAACAAAATGCATTGTTGAAGGCCCCTATTTCACAAAGTCTTTTGGATCTAAAATTTACCTAACTTGTGTGCTTGCAGGAAGGGGTGATTATTTCAAACAATCCAAACTACTAATAAATCTTTGTTGCAGGTCCTTGGCAAGGGTTTTTGGATTTTTATTGTGTGCCTTGTTTTCATAGACTAGCAAACACTTCAATTGGTGCACTAAAATTGAATCATTGTCTTTTGTGTCTTGAGCAATAGACTCTTTTTGTTTAATCTTTAGAGGGCCTGTCTTCCCATGTGGTCATTAGGACTACTAGTGAGAAGAGAATGACCCAAGTGGTAGTGAGGAAAACCCACCTCTTCCGAACCACTATAAATAACTGTATTCATGGTGAAAAGTATGGATAACGTGTGTTGATCAGTTCATACCGACACTATGTCTCCCCATAAACCTGTTTGATCAAATTTATTTGATCAGTTGTAGGGCATAACCCCTACCGGCTGGGAGCCTTCTATATTTATAGAGCTGAAAGTGCCGCATGTATGGCCACACGAGCAGATGCCCTTACTAGCACCTTTTTGTTTTAGAAGCCAAAATCCTTCTAGTTGTTGAGGCAGGAGGTAGGACCTCTGGTAGCGGCCCACACACATACGGTTCTTAGTAGAGATACAAAGTTCGCCACAGGGAGTTTTCGTGGGGACTAATGCTTGACTTACTCGAGAAGTGAGTGCCGAGGGTGGAGCCAGTGAGGTCAAGCATCTAAGTATCCGCTCTGAATAACGTAGCCTCGGGGGTAAAACCTCATGTGGGATCAACAACTATTGTCTTGGCCAGCCATAAGAATTGTGCTTGACTTATTTTAAACATTCAAAACATTCAAGACCAAACAACAAAACATTGTGTCTTTTGTGTCTTCAAGTGTATGCAAAACATTTTTACATCAAACAACACACTTTTATTGGAGTCATTTTGAGTCTAAACACTTGCAAACATTGAGTCCTCATCAACATTGTGTCCTCTTGTCACGAAAAACAATCAAACATTCAGATTTGGTCACAACCAACAACTTCACAAATTGGAAAATTTTTACAGTCCAACAAACAAGAGCAATCAGTTTCGGAATTCTTGAGCTTCCTAGGTTGTTTCTCCAGGTTTTCATCTAGCATTCAACTTGTCTTTGGGTCACAAAGTCCATCATTGCTTTACATCTTGCATTAAATTTATATTTGTCTAAACTTGAGTCAAAAGGTCACTTGCTTGTCCTCATCATACTTTGTCAACACACTACATACAACAACATTTTGCTAAGTGGTCCCTCATCAAGGTCTATCACCTTTGGGTCTCATTTGGTCTTACTTAGAGTCAAGGTCAACTTACCTCATCAAGAGAAACTATCCTCTCTTTGGAAGTCACCTACTCTACTACATACATACTTGGTCTTACACTTTGGACATTGCAAGTACACTTCAGATTCATTTACATTCCATCCAACTCTTGGTCTTCCATACTTTTTCCATTTTCATCTAGTCTCACACATCTCGGTCAATACCTAGTTCATGGTTGAAACCCGTCTTCAAAAATCTAGGAGAGAAAATAAAGAGGCTCAAGAGTCCGCAAACATGAGTTCTTATGAGTATGACAATGATATCTTTTTCAATTCTAATCATACTACATTACCTGACATGGATGCTTATAGAAACGTTCCAAATGTTGAGAACATGGATACTATAAACAACAATGATACACACAATGACAATATGGACAACATTTCAATACATTCAGCAGAAGTGGAAGACACCATTATGGATCCTCGTTTCAATCGATTGGTTGAGGAAATAATGAGGAGGGATAGACAATATTTATTACAAATGATGGCACAAAGTGGAGCCAAGATACCTCATGATTTTGACATGTCTCAAATAATGGAAAATCGACCTTTGCAACAACCTCACTCCAACATGGATCAAAGGAGGCCTAATAGTGGAGGCAATAGAGGACCACATATGGTGCCTGAATCACCATCATCTTTGTTTCAAAAACCAGAGGTCCCTTATGGTCAAACATATGATACTCACCTTCGCAGACCATTATGGAAGTCTTATGCAGAGAAATATGCTCAACCACATATCAATGCTAAGGATCAACCACCAAAGCAATTGGATATTCAAAGGCATGCTCAAAATTTGGACACAAGGAAACCCTGTGTCAAATTTGGGGCAACACATTAGAACATGACATGCCTGTAGAGTATGGTATACATGGACAAAGCATATATTTCGTTCCTCAACATGACTCTATACCAAGTGGTCCATATACGCAGCATCATTATAGACCTCCTCCACATGAACATGTGTATGATCAATATCATCCATATATGCAACATGCTCCTCCTCCATCCGGTGCCTTAGGCATGGGGTATGGTCCAAGAAGTCGGTCTCCACCTAAGAACAATTTGGAACAGCAAATTAAGGACTTACAAAAGAAAATGGAGTACATAAATACACCAAAGCCAACTTACACAATGAGAGACATATGTCCCTATCCATTTGACAAAAGCATTCCAATGCCTCCATTTCCTACACACTTTGTGACACCTAAGTTTGATAAATATAGAGGAAAAGGGGATCCTAAGACACACATAAGACAGTTTTTCACAGCTTGCATTGAGGTAGTAGCAGAAGAGACATATTTGATGAGATTATTCCCACAAAGCCTAGGTGATCAAGGTATGGAATGGTTCTCCCAACTTCCACCTGGAATTAAGTCATGTGGTGACTTAGCAGAGACATTTATTCAACATTTCTCCTACAACATAGAGACAGACATATCAGTCACTACTTTGTGCAACACCAAGCAAAAAGATGGAGAGTCTTTTTCATCATTTTTGCAAAGATGGAGGAATCTAGCTAGTAGATGCTCTTGTGAAATTCCACAAAAATAAATGGTAGAGATGTTCACCCAAAATGTTAACAAAGACATTGGCTATGATCTAAGGAAAGCTTGTTTGTCCACCTTCAAGGACGTCATTGAAAAAGGCTTAGCGACAGAAAAGGTCCTAATTGAACAAGGAGTCATTAAGATATTCAAGGAAAACAAAGATGACTTTAAAGAAAAAGACAAGCCAAGATTTTGGAATAAAAACAAGAACACAGTCAATGGTGATGTTGTTGATGCCAATATAGTGCGACCCAAATTTGTTTTTTCCGGATCAAATCAGGTGAATACTCAAACAACTTCTAAATCACGAAGGAAGTACATTCCATTGGGAGAACCACTTGAGTCAGTTTTCAAAAAGCTAGTGGCAAACAAGGTAATCACTATTCCAGATTTCCCTCCATATGAACCAAAGGTTAAACCAAATTGGTGGAATGATGATGAATATTGTGAATTTCATAAGAGCAAGGGTCATAAGACAGGAAATTGCCATCGACTGAAGAACAACATACAAGATCTCATTGATAGGGGTGACATTGAGATTGAAGGGCACTCATCCAATCAAGAACATGAGATGTTTAAGGAATTATTCCCAAAACATGACAAAGTAAAAGCTAAAGTCACAGATGATCAAACCAACTATACCAGAGCATCCTACAACTATGATTCAACTATCAATCACATCTCGATGGACAATTACATCTCTACCATTATCATCAAGGACAAAAACCCTGAGAATTCTACCCTGAGACCCAATATTGTCTTAAAAGGCATTGGATCTTCTTCCGAACCTACCTCTGAATGTCATGTTACAACCGATCGAGGTAAAATCACTTTGCAAGGTGCTCCAACCAAGAACACCGCTTCCTCATCAACCAAACCTGAGTATGACCTTGTAGAACAATTAGGGAAGACACCTGCGCTCATCTCCATTCTTGAGCTCCTACGCATATCCCCCGCACATAAATCCATTCTTGACAAAATCTTGAGAGAAACTATCGTTCCTACTGATCTGAATGTGGACCAGTTTCAAGCCATGGTGGGATACCTTTCCATTCCACACTCCCTTACATTCACAGAAGCTAATGACGCCTCTGTAAGTCAGCCACATAATGCACCATTACACATTGAAGCCTTCATACACAAACAAAGAATCAAATGAGTCCTGATAGATGGAGGAGCAGGTCTAAACATTTGTACATTGAGCACTATTAAACAATTGGGATATTCTGACAAAGCTGTGAATTCTACAAACAAAATTACTATCAAAGCATATGACGATGAAGAGCGTTCATCCAAGGGTATAGTCACCTTACCTCTCAGAGTTGGGCCAGTTACAAAGGATGTGGTTTGTCAAGTACTTGATCTTTATCTCACATACAACATATTGCTGGGATGCCCATGGATTCATGAAATGAGCGCAGTCCCATCTACATATCATCGATGCATCAAGTTTCCACACAATGGAGTTGAAGTGACCGTCAAAGCTGACCCAAATCCATTCATATATTGCAATAATATGTGACCTAGATCAGAAATAACAATCCCAGTCAATCGAGAAGCTATTCCTTCATCAACATATGTGGATCCAGAATCCTTGAAAGCTTCTACATCAAAACAAGCAGAGATCAAAGAAAAGTTCAAGTTTAAAGACATGGGATGTGGTGAGTATATCTTTCATGTTGATCAACTCCCACTATCTCCTAAGGTATTCAGTCAACAGGAACAACCTACAAACAATTTTCAATGCCAAGGAATTGGGTGTGAACCACCTAGTGTTGTGGCTACTAAGTCTGAATCCAAATCTCCTCTAGTGGTGCAAGCAACTTTTGATATCAATAGTCCTAAGAGAGGTTCCAACGAAGAATCTATTAAGCATATCGCTAGCCCTCTTGAGAGCTCACATAGCTTTACCATTTCATCCACTCATTCTATTTCCACTCCACTTCTAGACTTGGATCAACAAGAATTAAAAAATCCCTTACTCATTGGGGATGAAAAATCAAGCTATGAACAGAAAAAACTAAAAGTCAAAACTAAAGAAAAGTCCTTTAGTCCAAATCAAAATCAAAAGCTATTGGAATCTGCAAAAATCAAAGTCAAGGATAAAAATCATATGAATTAAAAAGAGCAAGAGATGATCTCCCCTAATATCAAAATAACCGGGGGCAAAAATTCTACAATTTCAAGTAAAAAAGCATACTTGTTGATCCTAAGTCTCCATCATGCTATCCTACTCTCACTTCTTTTCGCAATCACAAGCCTTCATCATTCATCCACTTGTTTCACACATCCATTCCCTTCTAGTGATACATCATGGACCTTTAATGGAGCTTCCTCGAAGGACTTTGCTATCAGTGATGCCCAAACTTCTTCAAGTGACACGCATATGGGCCTACGTAGTCCACACACTAGTAATTCTATCTCAGTTCCTTTATCAAGGAAGACAGTTACTCAAGCTACACATCATTCAGTCAAGGAACAATGCAGTTAAAATCATAAGGTTAAGCCTCACACATTCGAGGTAGGTGACTTAGTTCTCAGAGAAAATCCCAAAAATCAGCAAGACAGAGAGAAGAAGGGCAAGTTCAAACCAAACTGGCTTGGTCCTTACATCATCACAGCAGCATATGGATCTTGTGCATATCAGCTCCCAACCACAGAGGGTGAACCTTTGGAGGATCCTATCAATAGCATACACCTTTGCAGGTTTTACACATAGCTCTTCAGAGTATCCTAATTCAAAAATACAAAAAAAATAAAAAAAAATCATAAAAATAAAAAAATCGTTACTTGGTGAAAACTTGGCAAACAGGCGCCTTGTGACACAAAAAACATTGAAAATTTGAAAAAATAGAAAAACATTTCGTCCAACGGTGAAAACCACTTCGGTGGCACCCTGGGCAAGTACCATGGTGAAAACTAGGTCACCAGCGCCATGTGTAGAGACATTGCTCCTCCCTCCTTCAGGATTCACTTTCATCCTTTCACTTTGCACACACTCACAACCTATTCGTTCATAATAAACTTACCCATTCCCATCATGGCTTGTTATTGATCTACCCAAGATTGGTTAGCCATTCATAATAAACCTCCCTTTTCACCTCCCTTTCCATCCATAATAAATCAGATCCTATCTGTGGCTAAGGAAAATCCTACATCTAGTGATGGGTGTGGAACTGAGAGCATCACATGTTTCAAGGAGTATAGTTTCTTCCAGCTTCCTTCAGTCTATCCACGCACAATTCACAATAAAGCAACATTTGCATCACAGATCCGCAATAAAGTTTCATCTTCTCCGCAATAAAGTATCAGTTTCATGGATTCAGTCAGTTTCAGATGAGACACAACAACAACAATGGGCTTCAACAAATCAAATCTTTCAATAGACTCAGACAACATATGGTTCAGTGCTATCTATCCTTTTTGTGAAAGTAAACATTGTGACCACAATCAAATAAGACTTATACAAGTGACAAGAGACAATAAATTTGAGGACTACAGTGGATGTTGGTGTCGAGTCTTGGTTTTCTTTTGATTTTATCTTTTGGTGACATATCTTTTAGCTTTTCCAGGATGTCTCTGACTAGAGATTTTATCTCCCGGATGTCTTTGACTAGAAAGGCAAGGATGGGGTATCGTCACCTATTTTTCTTTTGTTGTCTGTGGATTGTCTCTTAATAATGCTATGACTTGTCTAAGGATATGAGGACACTGTGAGTCTAGTGTGAACTGGGGCATTCCTTGTTTGTGACTATCTTATCTCCATGCAAACAGGTACAATGACTTTCTGGGTCGAACATATGCCTCGATTGTCATAACCTATTTTGCCATAATAAAGCTCAATGACGATAACGCACAAGAAGCTCTTTCACTTTCATATCTTCTATCTTCCATCCCCTTTCTTGATTGACTTCCATCATCCTTCTCGAGTCCGCGTAGCCTGCTATCACATGACTGAGTATAATGACACACCAAAAACATTTGCATTTCATGTAGTTGCACCTGCATTACCACATATAAGCATTTCATACATACATATAGATATCACAACTGCATCACATGCTACACACAACACCTGTTAGCACAATTTACATTTACATTATCATATTCATCTGCATTACATACATTCACATTTGCATCATGCATACACATATAAAACATAAAAGAACAAAAAAAAAATATATTGCATTGCATCATATACATATTTGCATCCATATCATAAGCATCACATAAGAACATCTCATCACATAGGTACACATGCATATAGCTACCGCAAAGATGAATAATCTTATATATATATAATCATAAGTGTCATGATACAATGATGTCAAAATACATATGGCTACACAACCAACCCTCGTGTCGCCCTGTTTGGACACAGGAACCCACTAATCACTCCTCCCAGCACCACCACTAGCACCAATCCTGTTTGTGTCATGGTATCCCAAGCCACATGTCTAGCCCTCATCTCCAGTCCTGGATCCTGAAACACTCATCTCAGTGCATCCCTATCTCCGTCTCGATCATAAGGAATCAGCTCCCCATCAAACAGTATCCGCAGAATCCTGTAAACATCCTCCAATGTGACTGTCATCTCACCCATCTGTAAATGGAAAGTGCACGTCTCTGAGTGCCATCTCTCAGCCAGCACAGTCAGCAAACCCATGTTCACCCGAAACTCAGGCACATACATAATATGTCGCAAACCCATACCCTCAATGGCAGCCCTATCCTCGAATGTCAACTCTGGTCGCAACCTCTGAGTCGACGGGAATCTCTCTCACGACTCCAGCATAGGCAAATACTCCTGCAGTCAAGCAAATCAACCATGTCAGTCATAGTGGCATTCACTGTTCATCACAAAATGCTACTTTTTATCTAAGTGCGTATGGTACTCTATCCTAGTAACACTCACTGTTCATCACAAAGTGTTGCTTCTATTCTAGTGACACTCACTATTCATCACAAAGTGTTGCTTCTATCCTAGTGGTACTCCCTGTTCATCACAAAGTACTACGTGTTTGGCACTCCCTGTTCATCACAAAGTGTTGCTCACATTTGCACTCACTGTTCATCACAAAGTGATACTCATATTTTAGTACTCCCTGTTCATCACAAAGTACTATATCTTGGTACTCACTGTTCATCACAAAGTGCCTTGATCTATCTTATCCTAGGGCCTATGCTTGAGTGAATCCTCTTGAGAAGTTTCCTAATTGGCAACGTATGTTCTATCACAGAATTGTCAATCCTAGCCCTATTTGTTATCCTAGTATTCCCTAGAGGACATGCTTGAGTGTATCCTCTCAGCAGCTTATCCAATCGATAGCGTATGTTCATCACAGAACTGCCGATTTGACCTAGAAGACACAAATTCACATTTTTGGACACAAACGTGCTTTCATGACATAAACGCTCTTTTAGACCGCATAAATGCGCCTGACACCAATGCAGATGTGCCTACACATTTTTGACATTTTTTTGGACCCTATTCTAAGCACATTTATTACTCTACCTAGCATGCATTAATGACAACAATAAATGCATCAAAGTACAAGGAGGTTTTGTGGTACTTACCGGCTCTCCTGCCTTTGTTGGCCTCTGAAATCGGCAAACGCGATCGAATCTGTGAGCCATTGCCATCGCTGCTGACTGCTGCTACTCTATCTCGCTCTGCACTCTGATCTCTTGGATGTGTGGATGACAATGAGGATGTTTTCCCCTCGTGGTCTATCTTATAGACTACCCTAGCCCTAGTCTCCTGTGTCAGTCTTCGTTATCTCGTGACTTTGTCACTTTATCTGGTCAGTCCATTCTAGCCTTTCTTTCTTATCAAGAGATTGTCTGTGGTATTTTCACACATTTTCATCCAATCTCTTGAGGGGGCATATCATTCCCATCTTGGGGCAACATTGTATCAATTCATCTTATCTTCTTTGAAACAATGCGACAAGCTGCATTGTCTCAAAGAGGAGCAAAATGTAGACACCTAAAATTGTCCAGTCTAATTAAATAAATATTTTATTTATTTAATTATCTAAGCTTAATTCTTCTATTAATTAAATAAATCTTTATTTATTTAATTAATTCATTTATCCTCTTCTAGCCTTATTTCTCATTTAAATAAATACATTTATTTATTTAAATTATCCTTTTCCTAAATTAAATAAATATCTTATTTATTTAATTGATCTCACTCCTTCTATTAATTAAATAAATCTTTATTTATTTAATTAATTCATTAACCTTTTCTACCTATGACACATGTCATTCATCTCTTAATTCATACACTACCTACCCCTTTCATTATTTTATTATTCTTTTACCTACCGTCTAATCATAGCCGACCTCCTTTTACGCCTCTCAATCTTATCCCTCCATTTCATATATTGTCTTCCATATAAGGAGATGCTTCCTTCATTATCAAACCCCTCCGTTGACTACTTGACTACACTACGCTTTTGAACATAGGTGATCCTACTTGCAACCACATTTCCGTTTTTTGTTGAGCTCTTGTGCACACATAAAATCTGAGAGCAAATATATCAAGCAAGATCAATGGAGATAGGAAGAATGGAGATCCAAACCCTATTGGACATGTGATGGTATAATCTTTGTGATTTCATTTGATTTGCATTGTCTTAGGTAATCTTCATATGTTATGGTGGATCTTTGTTGTTGTTAGGCTAGGGTTTTGTGGTTGAATTCATTTAGCCTTTCAATATCATTATTATTGTTATCCATTTTCACCATATACACTATGTTACTGAGCAAAGAACCTAGTCGGTAAACCCTAAGGAACCTATTCGGTAAAACCCTAAGGTTATCGCTATCAGTTAATGAAGGCAGAATGTCTATCGAGTGAAGTTTAGTATTTACCGAGTTACAACCGAGCTGTAACAGAATGCATTAAATGTTTACATGTGATATTTAATGAAGGAAGCTGATGAGCTGGAGCGGATTAAATGATTGGTCAGCCATGTATGAAGATTGTTAAAGAATCTATGGTAAAGAAAGATGGGCAGGAAGATCTACAGCTCAGATTGAACTGCAATACCCTAACACAAGTTCCAAGGTGAAAATGCAAGTTCCAAGGTGGGATAAAACATTTTCAGATCAAAGGATACATTGAACCTGGACAAGATTGAAGATCTGATGGCTGTGATTGATCATGGGAAATGTGATCAAGGAGATTAAGTAGTTAGAAGATTGTTTATAAATAGGAAATTGTTGATAAACAATGTATGCGGGCAAGTGTATGCACAAGGATGCTACATAGTGATTATCGAGCACATAAGCTTGAAGACCTGTTAGAATAAAAAAGTATAGATGCCCAACAGATAGACAAGATTAGTTCTATGTCTAAATTGTATTGAGCAAATAAGAATCTGCTTTAGCATTTTTAGATGTGAAGTTGCAGACATATTTTTATTACTATTATTTTGAGAAGTAGCAGAAAATCTCTTAACCGAGTGGACTTAACAGTCTTATTTGTAAAATCCTCTAGCAAGGTGACATTCTTATTGAGTGTTTGACATCCTTTAACAAGGTCACTTCTAACAAAGTGAAGATCCTAACAGATCTGAGGGAAATCCCTTAACCAGGTCACATCTAGCAATGTGTTTGTAATCTTTAACAGGATTTGCTTTTAACCGAGCATACTCTAGAAGAATATATTTCTTAGTGGGTCCAAAATCCCATAGTGGTTTTTCCCTATTTGGGTTTCCACGTTAAATCTGGTGTTATGAGGTTTATATTGTTCATATGCTTTTGAGTTTGCATGTTTGATAGTTTTGGTTATATGACTGATATATATGTTACCGAGGTTGAATCTGATGTTTTTATGGATGATTAAGTTTGTATGATTCACCCCCCCCTTTCATCTTGTTGGATATTGGATCTGTACTTACATTAAGTATCATAACTATCAGGATATGTCTACAAAGTCAGTTGGGGACTTTTGCACTTCAAAAGTGTCAAAATTGCAAAATTGTCAAAAGTTGCTAAGCAACATTTTCCCACCGATTGGAGAAAAAAGGTTCCAATGTCCATAACCACTTGAAATAGTTGTAGCCATTGGGGGAAGGCCTATTTAAGCTTCTGAGATCATTCATGTTGATGTTGGATGAGGTGTGTAAATATTTGGTGGTTTGAGTAACAATAAAACTCAGATTTTACCCAATTTTCATTGCTTTCCGTACTGTACGATTTGATAGAGGTTTTGATTGCATGGAATTGTGAATTGGTTGGATTTTGACATGAGTGAAGGTTCTAATTCAAGTGGTTTGACTCCAATTGGTATATTTTGGAGTGAGTTGTGAGCAGTTTACCAAAAACTGTCATTCAAAACCCTGGTTCATAGGGTTTCACCAAAGATGTGGCCCTAACTTGCAAATCCCATTGAGGTATTCAACTAAATTTTGGAAAATGCAAGTTAGGGGTGTTTAAACTGAGATTTCAAAAGGGTGGATTTTGCGAGTGAGGATTGGTGTGGTTACCACCAAAACCTAGGCTAAACAAGATAATGTGTTTAGTCTAGCCTACAAGGAGGAATATGCAGATAGTCACCTAGGGAGTGGTTGGTGACCAATCTAATGGTGGATTTGGTCTATTAGAGGCAAAGGGAAAATTTCCAAGTGGTGAGTTTGGTTTTGCAACCCCATCTTCAAGTAGTTGCTTTGGAAAATAGGCTTAATTAGGCTTATTAGGTCTATAAACTCAATAGGTGCTTAGGGGTGATGGAGTAGATTCAAGCCTCAATATCTTGGGATTGAATGTAAACTCCAAAAGGGTACTCAAATATGTAATTTTTACCTAGGGTTTTTTGGGATAATTTTAAATTATTTGGGAAATATCGGTCTGACAAGGCTACTAGGATTACGGCTAGATAGGGGTTCCTTGACCCGGGTGCAAAAACGAGATTTCTAAACTTCGTTTGAAGGCTAGGGTGAGTGATCTTAGTTGTTAAATAGTCCAAACCCTCCTTAGAAAGTGCAGTAGGTGATTGGCTGCATTGGTGTGTGTAGAACCCTAGTTGTGGGGTTGTAATAGGCCTTAAACAAGGCATAAATGGGTGATTTTGGGTCTTCTCACCTTCTAGTTGCCAACTCTGCATCAGGTGGTATTAGAGGCATAAAGGATTGTGAGGGTGGAAGAAGAAGATTGACAAGATGTCAGAAGGAGAGGACACCAATAATGGGATAAGGATGACCAATGTTGAACTGGGTAAAAGTACAAAGTCGTGTCACACTTTTATAAAAGATGGACTAAGTCGTGTCACAAAGTATGCCATTCAAGATGAACTAAGTCTCTTCAATCCTAAAACAGTTCATAAATTATATCAAATGGCATTAAGAATTGAAGAAAAGTTCAGAAAAAAGGGAGATCAACAAGGTAGAGGAAGAGGCAGATTTGGTGGAAGAGGAACATCTCCTAAACCACAAGGAGAGTCAAGTAATCAGGAATCAAAAGGAGAACCAAGTCACAGGGGTAGTTTCAGAGGAAGAAGACCAAATGGCCAAGGTAGATTTGGAGGTAGAGGAGCCAATGTGTTCACCGAAAGGTGTTTCACATGTACTCAAGTTGGACACCAATCATTCAGATGTCCAGAAAAGCAAGGTTCTGACAGTCAAGGTGGAGAAATAAGAGTTCATTTGGCACAAGAGAAGGACACCCAAAGTGTGAACTCACCTTCAAGACATGAAAATAAAGAGAAAGGGGAGTGTCTCATGTTCAAAAGGACCCTCTTGAAGGTACCAATCGTCAAGGAACCACCACAGAGGAAGGCATTGTTTAGAACTACTTGCAAGGTAAGTGGAAGAGTATGCAGAGTCATTGTGGACTCAGGGTCTACTGATAATCTTTCTTCAATAGAGATGGTTAGAAAACTTGGATTGAAGAAAATTCCTCACCCCTGCCCCTACAAAGTCTCCTAGTTGAGAAAAGAGCAGCAAGCCTTGGTAAGTGAACAAGTTTAGGTTGATTTTCAAATAGGTGAATATAGAGACAAGAATTTGTCTGATGTTGAAAAGATGGATGCTTTCCATTTACTCCTTAGAAGACCATGGAAATATGATGTAGACTCAAGGAATGATGGGAAGAAAAATGTCTACAAGTTGACCAAAGATGGTGTACAATACACTATGACCCCACTACCAGATGATGGGAAGGACAATCACGTTGTGACTAGTGTCATGTTAGTAGGTAAGGAGGAGTTTATGCAGACAATCAAAGAGAAGGATACCCCATTCTTTTCCATAGTGGTGAAGCCAAGAGAAGAAGTGAGAAAGAAAGAAGAAGACAAGGTGCAAGAAAGGACTGCAGGTCCTAGAGAGGTGAAAGCGTTGTTGGAAAGATACAAGGGTATAGTTGCAGGAAGCAAACTAGAGACCTTGCCACATTTTAGAGATGTAAGTCACTGCATTTACCTCATACTAGGCTCTACATTACCCAACAAAGAAGCATATAAATTGATCCCTCATCATAATGAAGAACTTTCAAGGCAAGTACATGAGTTGTTAGAGAAAGGATTCATAAGGAAGAGCATTCCCCCCTGTGTTGTCCTTGCAGTATTGGCCCCAAAGAAGGAAGGTACATGGAGATTATGTACGGATTGAAGAGCCATAAAGAAGATTACAATCAGGTATAGGTTCCCTATGCCTCAGATAGAAGACTTGATGGACCATCTAGCAGGAGCCAAGTACTATTCTAAGGTGGATTTGAAGAGCGGCTACCATCAAATCAATATAAGAGAGGGAGATGAGTGGAAGATGGCCTTCAAAACAAATGAAGGACTTTATGAATGGCTGGTTATGCCATTTGGCCTCTCAAATTCTCCTAGCATATTCATGAGACTCATGAATGAAGTGTTGAAACCTTTTATCAATCATTTTGTTGTTGTGTACGTAGATGATATTCTAATTTTTAGAAAGAATAGGGATGAGAATGTAATACATTTGGATTTGGAGTTGAAAAGGTTGAATGAAGAGAAGTTGAAGATCAATTTAGAAAAATATGTCTTCTTGCCAGAGGAGTTAGTATTGCTTGGTTTTGTAATCTCCAAGAGCAGCCTCAAGATGGATCCATCCAAAGTCGAAGCAATCCTCAATTGGCCTACACCTAGAAATGCAAGTGAGGTAAAAAGTGTTCATGGTCTTGCAAGCTTCTATAGGAATTTTATTAAGAATTTTAGTGGTGTATGTGCACCTATGATTGACAGTATAAAGGGGGGTAGAAAATGTTAGTTTGTATGGACTAGTGAAGAAGATAAGTAATTTTAGTATTTGAAAAGAAGGGTAGTAGATAAACCTATATTGGTTCTACCTGATTTCTATAAGGTTTTCACCAAAGAATGTGATGCAAGTAACAAGGTAGTAGGAGGAGTATTGAGTCAAGCAGGTAGACCAGTAGCCTTCTTTAGTGAAAAATTGAATGAATCCAAACAATATTACTCAACCTATGACTTGAAGATGTATGCAATGGTTCAATCTTTAAGGAAATGGAGGAATTATTTGTTGCCAAAGGAATTTGTAATCTATGCTGATAACCATGCTCTGAGTTTCTTGAATAGGCAGGACAAGTTAAATCATTGGCATATGAAGTGGATGGAATACCTTCATGCATTCACTTTCACCATCAATCACAAGAAAGGAGTGACAAATAAGGTAGTTGATGCCCTTAGCAGGAGGAACTTGATAGTGAAGGAGATTCAGCTGGAGAGAATAGGCTTCACTTCCATGAAGGATATGTACCAAGGAGATGAGGACTTCAAAGAAGCATACCAAGTGTGTAAGGAAATGGGTGACAAGTACCATAAGGAGTTCTCAGACTTTATTTTGCAAGAAGGTTTACTTTTCAAAGGAAGTCAACTTTGCATTCCTAAAGGCTCCATGAGAGAAAACATTGTGAAAGAGAAGCATTATGGGGGATTGGCAGGTCATTTTGGGATTGACAAGACCCTCAAATTGGTTAGAAGATTCTACTTCTGGCCTAGGATGCAGATTGAGATCAGAAAGTATGTGGAAGGTTGTATGATTTGTCAGAAGGCCAAGGGTAGCAGTTCAAATGCAAGTTTGTATACTCCTTTTCCCATACCAAATAAGCCATGGGATTCGGTCAGCATGGACTTTGTATTAGGACTCGCAAAGACCAAACATGGTTATGACAACATCTATGTAGTTGTTGTCAGGTTTTAAAAAATGGCTCACTTTCTACCTTGTAAAACCACACAATGCATCTCACATTGCAAGTATATTCTTCTAGGAGGTTGTAAGGTTACCTGGTTTTCCATTATCAATCATCTCAGATAGAGATTCTATGTTTATTGGACATTTTTGGCAAACACTTTGGAGAAGACTGGGTACCAATTTTTCATTCACACGAGCTTATGATCCCCAATCTAATGGACAGACCGAGGTCATCAATAGGTCACTTGGAAACCTATTAAGGTGTTTAGCTAAGGATCAAGGAGCTACATGGGATTCAATACTTCCTCAAGCAGAATTTGCTTATAATGACTCAGTGAATAGGAGCACTGGTCACAGTCCTTTTGAAATAGTGTATGGGTCACACCCTAGAGGTGTATTGGAGTTGAGAGATGTGAAGGATTTGGACAGAAGAAGTGCACAAGCATAGGACTTTGCCGAAGTGATGAGAGACATACACCAACAAGTAAAGGATAGGTTGGAACAAACCTCAGACAAATACAAGCATGCAACAGATAGGAAAATGAGAGATTTGTAGTTTAAGGTTGGAGATATGGTGATGATTCATCCCAAGAAGGAGAGACTCCCTAAGGAGAGATACACCAAGTTGATGATGAAGAAGATAGGTCCTTTCAAAATCATTCAAAAATGTAGCGACAATGCCTATAAGATTGATATTCCTCCGGATATTGGCCTTTCTAACACTTTCAATGTTTCAGATATATATGCATATAAAGGTCCTTTTACTGATGTGTGTGATTCAGGTCAAGATGATTCCAGTAGGGAAGAGATGTTACAAGACCTACCTAAGTAGCCTAAGCTTGAAGTTGATCATGTACTTGACAAGAGGGTGAGGAAGAAAACAAGGAGGCATACCTACTATGAGTACCTGGTCTAATGGAAGGACAAACCCTTAGGAGATGCAACCTGGATGACAGAGTAGGCTTTGTAGAAGATTGGATGCAAGGTTCCAAATTTGACAACTCAAGAGAGGGAACCCTCTTGGTCTTTGGATTTCATTTGTTGTTTGAATGTTGGATAGGTGGTCTTGGACCCTAGGATGATGTGTTGGACCAGTTTGGATCCTTTGGATGTAATAAAGAACCCATTTGTAAGGCCAATTGGCTCTAAGGTCATTTATAAACCTAGAGACCAAATTAGGCCATGGGGTTCATGTTGTGTAGGAGGCATGTTGATAGGTTTGTTTGAGTTGTTTTAGGCCTAGCATAGGTCTAGAAAGTCCGTTGGGGACTTTGCACTTCAAAATTGTCAAAATTGCAAAATTGTCAAAAGTTGTTAAGCAACTTTTCAAAGTTGCTAAGCAACATTTTCCCACCGATTGGAGAAAAGGGTTCCAACAACCATAACCACTTGAAAATAGTTTTAGCCATTAGGGGAAGCCCTATTTAGGCTTCTGAGGTCATCCATGTTGATGTTGGATGAGGTGTGTAAAAATTTGATGGTTTGAGTAACAATAAAACTTAGATTTTACCCAATTTTCATTGCTTTCTGTACTGTATGATCTGACAGAGGATTTGATTGCATGGAATTGTGAATTGGTTGTTGGAAATTGAAACTCATTGGATTGATATGTTGTGATTGATGGAAACAAGATTCTCTAGAAGGCATATACCGACAGATTCTGACACTGAAGGCATATACCGACAGATATCGGCATTGGAATTTTCAGGGTCATCACCGACACCGACACCGACATCGACATCCAACACTTCAGTGGAGCCAACATCAATTTGGGATCTAAAAGGTTTTATTTGTAAAATCATTTTGTAATTATTGTATAGAGTCGATATTGAATATCTTTTGTAATGTATTGTAAGCCGACATAAGGCATATTGTTTTTAAAGGGTATATAAGTCAGTTTATTAGGTCATTTTGATATATGAAAAAGAAGTAGAATAGTGTGATGTGAAGGATATGTATATAGATCATTTGCATGCAAAAGTAATATCATGCAATGATCAGTAGATGGTTTGTAAAGCATTCTTGGAAGAAAGGAGATATCGGTAAAAAAATTTAGGGTTTATGAACTGGTACAGAACAAAGCTATAACCGGAACTCTTTTTGGCATTGCAGATGCATTTTGTGACTTCACCATTACTATTTTATCTGAACAGAATCTTGTAGTCAGTGGGACTCTTTTGTGTTAAGAAGTGTTCTCTAGGCAGTGTGGCATTTTGCATGTGCAAGCCCCCATGCTATGTAATATCTTTCATATGACCAGTGAATTGATATTGCGGGTCACAAATCCCACTGTGGTTTTTCCTCTTTGAGTTTTTCCACGTATACAATTCAGTGTGTTATGGTGTTCATTCATGTGGCTGATTTATTTACTTCATGTTATATGTTTCTTCATTTACCGGTTTATATGTGTATGTTGAAATAAGGTGAAATCTTATAATATTAGCAAAACACTAATTCACCACCCCCTCTCAGTGTTCTTGGATTCCTTGTATTCCAACAATTGGTATCAGAGTCTGGTACCTCAGAGGAAGTTTAGCAACTTGAGGAAGATCATGAAACCGGAATCATTGAATATTTCTATGGAGAAGCAACTTGAGATGGCACTTGAGGATTATGATGATGAAAGGATGAAGAACTTAAAACTGCAAGATGAATTGAATTCTGCTAATGAATTCATTCTTGTTCTGCAAGAAAGGTTATCATGAGCTCAAGCTAGGAGGAAGGAATTTTTGCAAAACCAGGATGATGAAGAGAAAAATGCAATTAAGGAACAATGTCATAAGCTGAGTCAACAAAACATGCTCATGAAGAATGAAATGCAAGAACTGACTATGAGGATGTCAAAAGATATCGAGGACAGAAAGAAGAAGGAATAAAATCTTTCTATATCTTTGAAGAACAAATCTGAAGAATGTGGCAGATTGGCTCATGAGAATGATATGTTGAAAACTAATTTGGTACAATCCCATAATAATGAACAAGAGCTTGAACGACAAATAATAACTCTGAGAGATTTTCTGACTATTGCAAGTGAGTATAAAGAAAAATTCAGGATTAGTGCTGCACAGTTGGATGATTTATTGAAAAGACAAAGGCAGAATGAAGATTCTAGAGGACTTGGATTTGTACAAGGTGAAAGCTCCAGTACTACAAATGAAGATTAGTCAACCGGTATGCAGAACTCATTAGACTAGAGGAAACCAGTAAGACAATCTAATGCTTACAAATTCAATGGTAGATGCTTTGTTTGTAAAAAATTTGGGCATATGGATAAACAATGTAGAAATAGAGAAAATCAAAACTATAATTTAGTTCCCGGTCAATGCACAAATTGCAAGAAATATGGTCATAAGTCAAAAGATTGCAGAATGAATGTTAAATGTCATGCATGTGGAAAGTTTGGACATTTGGCTAATCAATGTAGGAAGGAATGATACTGGCTATGTCAAAGAAATTCAAAAGAACAATGTTACATGCTATGCATGCAACAAAATATGTCATATTGCTAAGTATTGCAGAAGCAAGACTAAATCGGTTAGTAATGACAAAGGAAATGAGATAGGAAAGAAAAAGGTAGATGAATTACAACAAGATCACACCAAGAGATGGGTTAGAAAGTCTGAAGAACCAAGTGGAGATGCAACTACACTGGTAACTGCACCAGTAACTCCACCGTTAGAACAGAGAATTCCTACACCGACAGGAAATTCAACTGGTAACTGAGGCATACACCTTAGGGGTTGGCAAATTTATTGCAAATCTTGCATATTCCTTAGAAGAGATCTAGAAAGAGATCTGGAGAGTGGTATTGATCATTGATGGAGGTTTATGTGGCATAAAATTGTGGAACCAACATCCGATAGGGCGTACTACTAAGCATTTATGACAGTGATGAATTAGGGTTTACTCGCTGATAACAAGGGAAAATTGAATCATTTTCACTCACCCAACACTTGAGAAAACCAGAGCGAAGCAAAGGAAAATCATAGATGATTAAGAGCAAGCAAAGGCATTCTAATCCAGCACTTATCTGAGAAGTAATCAAGATCTTTAAATCGACAATCGTTATTCAGGTATTTCTTTGAAATGGCATCTGGATCATCATCTGCTCCTACTTTCATTGTGAATCCCATTGTTGTTGAGGTCAAGGATAGGCTTAGACTTGTTTTCAAGAAAGTTCCTCAAATTTCAATGAAGGAAGACTCTACTGGCGCATTCTTAAGGGTTCTCGATGGCATAGTTTGTGGAAGATGTTAGGGCTTATATTCATTGCACATTAGAGGATTTAGGCATTAAGGAAATCAAGGGAATGTATCAATCCATGATACTAGGCAGCTCTGGAACAATCAAGCCAGAATATGAAATCATTGAAGACCTAGGGTTAACCGGAATCCTATATATACCGAGATTCAAGGATGAAGTGATCAGATATGTTCTGAGAAGGGTCCATAATGAATTCATCTGGCTGGACTAGCCTCACATGATCACCAAAGAAGTAATTCAGGTGGTCATCGACTTACCCAAAATTCAGACAGGAACCGGGGAAGAAGACCTCCAACACTAAGGTTGAAAATCTCACCGACGCAACCCATGATGGAAGGTCAATGAGGGTCAGCACCATTAAAGATACATATGTGAAATTTGCTAGCATGATCATCGGCTACAAGGTAACTCAATCAAGTTGATTGAACTCTGTTGTTAGTTCCTGTATCCATGCTGCATATCAAATGATAAATAATAATGGAAAGTATGATTTGTGTGAATGGTTAAGAAGTGAAGTAATGTTAAATCTTGGAAAAATCAAAGGTTCTAAGAAAGGAACATTCCGGTTTGGCAATCTTATTGTCTACTTAATGTTGTATTTCATGAATGGGCTACAGGGTTTGGGAAAGAAACAATGGGCTCATGATAGACCGATAGGCATGTAGATTAAAGATGCAATCACTGGTCTTGGCAGCAACAAGGATGAGAAGTTATGGGGCTTCTTTAAAACTTTTCAAGAGAACATGAGACTGAGGGAGAGAATATCCAAACACATTGTGGAGAAATAGTCCACTGAAATTTGCTTCATGGTAAAAATAGATGAGATACTCATGGAAGTAGTGGAACCTAGAACAATATGGGTCACTGAATTGGGGTATCTTGGAACTATATGCTAAAATGTTGATTGATGTTCCTTTGGATGATAAGGTTGAACACTTTGGTACTGCGGAGGAGAAGGCTCTTGAAGTTAAAATTGGCTTCAATAAGAAAATGAAGGAAAAGAAAATAGACAAAATGTCTGCCTTCGTTCAGAATATAATTCACATGATAAATACAAAACTAGGTTCTGGACCTAAACCGATAGATCAATCGGAAATGGAACCTGAAGTGAAAAGTGCTCCTGAGGTAAAGAGGCCAACAACTTTCATATCTCCTATCACTTCTGACTCTAATGCAGAGGATAATCAACCTCTTGCATTCAGAAGGGTACTGAGGAAGAAGGATGACAAGCCTCTGGCAGAAGAGAAGAAGGTGGAGCCAAGGAGGAAGCTAGTAAAAAAGGTAACAACAACATCCACACTTCTGACAAGGAAACCTACTCAGAAGACGAAGCCTTCTCCATCCACTCCTGCAACCCCCAACAAGAAGAAAAAGAGTGTGATCGATGAAGCAATTGAATCTGGTAATTTTACCATCATCCACCCAATGACTTGTGCATAATTGATAGATGAGGTAACTAAAGATGGAATTTCAAAGAATGTGTCCAATTTCCATGAAGATTTAGATGATAATGAGCAAAATGAAATGGAAGAAGCAATTTTGTTACATTTATACATATATAAGAAGGGTTTATGACTTGTGCATAATTGATAGATGAGGTAACTAAAGATGGAATTTTGAAGAATGTGTCCAATTTCCATGAAGATTTAGATGGTAATGAGCAAAATGAAATGGAAGAAGCAATTTTGTTACATTTAGACATATATAAGAAGGCTTTGGTAGAAATTTTGAAGGAAATTCCTTTATCATTGTATAATAAGTTAGATGCAAGGAGATTAGATGCAATCAAGAGGGACAAAGAGATTAAAGAAGTTGAACTTTTGGGCGTTTGTGATACTATAAATAATGAGGAAATGAAAAGATGTATAGAAGTTGCAAATAGAACAATCTTTAGCAGCAAACCCCGACAAATAAGCTTAATGATGAGTAGAGTCAATGAAATAATAAATGAGACCAGAGATGGTTGGGCTAAATTCTTCCAAAAGAATCCTGATTTCCCTACTTCTTAAGAAGAATTTTCTAAGGCAACAACTCCCACCATTCCAGACAAATCTAAAGGAAAAGAAATTTTCGGAAGCTCACATCAAATTTTGAATGAACCGACAGATAAACCCAAAATTGATGAGAGTATACATACAGAGACAATATTTGTACAGTCTAAGCAAGGTAATGTACAAGATATAGATAATATTATGGACAATGATCCATCGACAGTAACAGATACTGCACCAAGTGGCGGAGCCACCAGTGCAAAAGAGGATGAGAAAAGGGATACATCGGGAGAGGATAAGGATAAGATAGAAAACGAAAATGAGACTGAACCGATAGTTGATTCCTCAGCAAAATTTTTGGCAATTGACACTTCTCAATTTAAGAAGAAATCAATCACAAATATGAGTCCCACAGAGCTAATGATGATGGCTGCTCAAAAGCTAATGAAGGAGGGATCTACAAACAAAGGAATAATAGATCAGTCAATAACAATTTTGCACAAATTGATTCCTGATTGTATGATTGAAAATGAAACAAGCCCTTCCGGAAAGCTTAAGGTATTGACAAAGCACATATCTAAAAACTTTCAATCATTACAACAGATTTCCAACCGACAAGCACTTGAAAGATTTACTTTGGCTAAGAAAGCCGCTTTTGACCAGATTATTGAGACATAAAAGAGGAAGGTTGAAGATAAACTTATACTTATTGAAAATTCTTTGAAACAATGTACTAACATCTACAGGGTCTGTTGTAATATAGAAATTTTTACAACAAATGTAGATAAGAGGATAAAGGAGTTACAAGAAAAGATTGCTAATATTGCTAATTCTTTTGATGGACTAACTTCACTTACAACATCTATTGATGGACAAATTTTGACATTGGAGAACCAAATTTTTTCTTTTGAAAAGGAAAGAGACAAGATCATTCGGAGAGCAAGGAGCCTCAGAGGGTTGGTGAGTCCAAGATTGGATTCACTTGGTGTACATAAGAAGGAATGCATAGATATGCTTGCAAATCCCACACTGCTAGAAGTCACTAAGAAAGAAACACTTGCACATTTACTGAGTGGACTTGTATCCATATCTGAAACATTCAAATCCAACCGGGATACCTATATACAGTTGCTAGAGAAAGCTTATCTAGAAATCTAGAAATTGGTCAAGCTCCAGTAAAGTAATCTGTAATTATTATTTCAATTATTTCACTGGTCTTTGGCATTGATGCCAAAGGGGGGAGTATATGTATGTGAAAATATGTATATGTATATAATCCTAGGGGGAGGATATTTGTTAAGGATATAGCTTCATTCGGATTGAAGAAAGTAATATATAACGACATTGAACGAAGGGTCACGACTCTACATGGCATAAGCCACGTAGAAGTCATGTCCCTACATGGACATGACTCTTGATCCTTTTATTTATAGGCATCGACACTTGCTGTGAACTGAAACCAATAACTGTGGCATTTTTATGAACCAGCAAGCTGTCGATATTATCATAGAAGATTAATAGTTAGAGTTATATATATATATACACACACACACACATCGGAGGTAAAACATATTCATTGTAGTGATCTTATTAAAGTCTATCCTCACTACATATTACCAGACTATTGTATTCTCTATCTTTGATCTAAATTCCTTAACATGGTATCAGAGCCATGTTGGTAGAGAAATAATAAAATAGTGACACCTCTTTTCTAAAAAAAATTCAGACTTGCACTCAAAATCAAAGGAAAAACAATCATGGTGAACAGTGTTAGAGTGGAGGATAGACTTGAAGGCGCATCCAACTTCGTCTCATGGAGAATTCAAATAACAACAATTCTTCAAGAACTCAAACTAGATGCATACATAGAAGAAGATACTAAGATGCCCGAAGATGAGCCAGAGAAAACAACCTAGAAAAGACACAACAACAAGGCTAAGAAAATCATAATTGATGCTGTTAAAGATCACATTCTCCCAACCATCTCAAAATTAACTACAACTTATGATATATTCAAGACCATTTAAAAATCATATGAAATAAATAATGCAAGCATATTGCTAACTTTAAAATAAGAATTAATGCATATCTACATGAAAAAAGGAGAAACAATCACATCCTATTTCATGAGGATTTCAGAATTAAAAGACCAATTTTCAACTAATGGGAATAATATAGATGATATGGAGCTATCTCTAGTAGCACTTAAGGGATTACCATCCAGTTGGGAATCCTTTGTTCAAGGCATTAGTGCTTGTCTGACGCTACCAAAATTTGATCAACTCAAGAATGGTTGTACTCAAGAAGAATCTCGACTAATCACAAGAGGATTGGGTCCAAACAAAGGGGGAGAATTTCAAGCACTACATGATAACACAAGAAACAAAGGCAAGAAAAGGAAGTTCAAATAGAAGGGAGGAAATAATCACAAAAGAAAAGACTTCTCCAAGATTCAATTCTACAAGTGTGATAAATTTGGACACACTCAAAGGTTCTGCCTAGAAAGAAAGAAAGCTCAAGCAACCATAGCTGAAGTCAAGGAAGTAGAGAATCCTCTATTTTTCTTAGCCTTATCAAGCGAAATAAACTCAAACAAATTTTGTGGATAATCGACAGTGGAGCATCTCGACACATAACCGGTTTTAGAGATCAATTCAAAACCTTTGAAAGCCACTCAACTGAAGAAGTTACAATAGGAGACAATTCTACCTATCCAGTGAAAGGAATTGGGACCTGCTCAATTCAATTAAGAACATGAGTTACATTACAATTGAAAGATATTCTCTTTGTACCAGGTATCAAAAGGAATTTGGTCTCTATTTCAGGGCTAGCTGATCAAGGATATCGTGTCACCTTCCATGAAGATAAAGTTCTACTCTGGCCTAAAAACTCTAACATAAAGAATGCTATTCCTATAGGATCTAGAGATGGTAGTTTATACAAATTATGTAATACTAAAAAACAAGCACTAAATCATGAAGTATCAAACTCTAATGAAATTTGGCATAGAAGATTAGGACATCTTCGATTTAGTGCCCTACCTTCTATAGGAAAAATTACCACAGGATTACCCAATCTAAAATCTGATCATGTTGGAACTTGTAAAGGATGTGCTCTAGGGAAGAACTCAAAAGGGTCCTTTCCCTCAAGTGAACACAAATCAAAAGTTGTACTAGAACTTGTCCACACTGATTTCTGTGATCCAATGTCATTACCATCACTAGGGGGATTCTTGTATTACGTGATATTTGTTGATGATTACTCTAGGAAAACTTGGATCTATTTCATAAAACTCAAAGAATCAAATGAAGTGTTAATTAAAATTTAAAGAATTTAAGGCCCTAGTGGAAAATCAAACTGGGAAGAAAATAAAGACTCTAAGATCAGATAATGGGGGTGAATATATCTCTAAAATTTTTAAAGAATTCTGCATTTTTGTTGGGATTAAGAGGGAGTGTACTATACCTTATAATCCTCAACAAAATGGAGTCGCAGAAAGAAAAAACAAAACCATCATCGAAGCTGCTAAAGCCATGATGCATGATCAAAATCTACATATCTCATTTTGGGTTGAAGCCTCAATTACAACTATGTACATTCAAAACAGATGCCCTCATTTAATCCTAGAGAATATAACACCTAAAGAAGCCTTTACAAGAAATAAACAAGATTTAAGCCATCTAAGAATATTTCGTTGCCATGTGTATATTCACGTTCCTAAAGAAAAGAGAACCAAACTAGAACCCTCCGGGAAGAACGACATATTTGTTGGCTACAATGAAACCACTAAAGGATACAGAGTCTATATTCCAGGATAAAGATCTATTGAAATCAATAGAGATGTCAAATTTGAAGAAGATGCTACTTATAAACTATCTCTAAGTGCAGAAGATGATCTAACCTCAGAATCCGATGAAATTCCTACAATTGAAAATCAGAGGGAGAATAGCATAGAAAATCATGAACTTCAATCACCTAATTTCGAGAATGCTGAAAATCCTAACAACAAGAAAAGACCACTATGGGCAAGAAAGATGATTGAAAAAAATAATGTGGAACCCGATGAAATCTTCAAAGAGAATAAGAAAACAAGAAGTCAATCATGCTATGTTGCACTCATGACCGAACTTACAAAATCTAAAGAGACTTTAATATGTCAAGCTTGGAAAGATGCAATGATTGAGGAATACCATTCTATCTTAAAAAATGATGTCTGGGACATTGTACCTAGACCAAAAGACAAATCAATTGTCTCATCAAAGTGGTTATTCAAAATTAAATATGCACCAGATGGTGGTATTGAAAAATAGAAAGCCAGATTTGTTGCTAGGGGGTTCTCTCAAAAGGCTGGAATTGATTACGAAGAGACATTTGCTCCAGTTGCCCGATATACTTTTGTAAGAACCATCATTGCCATTGTAGCTTCCAAAGGGTGGAAGATACACCAAATGGACATGAAGATCGTATTTTTGAATTTTGTTATTGAGGAAGAAGTATATATAGAACAACTTGAAGGCTTTGCTGCACATGATAGAAATATCTATGTAAGTAGACTAAAAAAATCTCTCTACGGCCTTAAGCAAGCTCCCAGGGCATGGTGCGGAAGGGTAGATAGTTATCTCTCCAAACTAGGATATTCCAAAAATGAAGCAAAATCTAACATATACTTCAAAATAATGGATGGTGACATGTTAATACTTGTTCTCTATGTTGATAACTTGTTGATAATAGGAGAAGATCACCTCATTGCAAAATGCAAACAAGATCTTGTGGCTGAATTTGATATGAAGGATCTAGGTCTACTACACTATTTTCTGGGCCTAGAAGTATGAAAAAAAGAGAATTATATTTTCCTAAATCAAGGAAAATACATCACTGATGTCCTGACCAGAATTGGTATGATAGATTGTAAGCCTCTATCCATTCCAATGGAAACAAATCTTCATAAGCTCAAAAGTGAAGCAGTAGATTTAGAACCTACAGATCCTACATACTATATACAAATTATTGGACCTCGTATGTACCTGGTAAACACTCGCCCTGATATTTGTTACACTACCAATGTGTTAAGTCATTTCATGTGCGAACCTAAGAAGATTCACCTAATGGCTGCTAAGCATATTCTAAGATACTTGCGTGGCACTATTGGACTTGGCCTGAAGTATAAAAATGTTGACATACAACTCCAAGGGTATTCTGATTCTGACTGGGCAGGAAGTTCCATTGATCGTAAAAGTACAATGGGGTGTTTCTTTAGTATTGGATCAGCTATGATATCCTGGTTTAGCAGAAAACAATCAGCGGTTGCTCAGAGTTCCACTGAAGCAGAATATATGGTTGCCTCTATGGGAGCACATGAGGCAGTATGGTTAAGGAAATTGCTAGTTGGACTATTTGGAAAGCCCCTAAACCCCACTCTGATTCACTGTGATAATCAAAGCTGCATCAAACTTTCTGTAAATCCAGTTTTTCATAATTGATCCAAGCATATAGAAATCTCATACCATTACATAAGAGATATGGTAGACAGAGATGTCATCAAATTGACCTACATCAGCACCGAAGAGCAAAGTGCTGACATATTCACCAAACCTCTTCAAAGTTGAAAGTGGAGTACTTTAGAGGTAAACTTGGTATGACTAAATTATAATGGAAATTTCTAATATTAATCTTAATCATATGTAATTGATATATTCATGAATATCTTGAATGCAATATTGCATGTATGTGTTATGTCATGGAAGGCGACGATCTTTCATGTGATGTAAGTGTAAAGATCGCTATTGTAAGGTGACGACTTTCACAATAGCCTAATCTGTTATCAAGATTGACTACATTAAGTTGTTGTCCCAGAATGTGCCGGAAATCTTGATACTAAATTTGCTATGATGAGTTATTGAATTCTTATCATTAAATGATTGTTTCGAAATATGTCAGAAATTATGATAACAATCATATCATGATTGACTACATTAACTTATTGTCCCGAAATGTGCCAGATATCATGATACTAAAATTATTTCACCTGTGATAATGACAATGTTACAATTGTCACTAGAATCAAGGTTGTAATCTGATAAGACTTCAAGTAGTTGTTGTCCCAGAGTGCTGGATATCAGATAATCCATATCTCTCTGAGATATGAAGTATTTCACTAGTAAGTGTTACTGAGTGAATGATCATATCAAATAAATGTGTATATCTAGAATGTTGTTCCTTAAAACTTAATTATGAAATTCAATACTCTTTTGCTAAGAGGGAGTGTTAAGGATATAGCTTCATTCGGATTGAAGCAAGTAATATATAATGACATTGAACGTAGGGTCATGACTCTACGTGGCATAAGCCATGTAGAATTCATCCCCCTACGTGGACATGAATCTTCATCCTTTTATTTATAGGAGTCGACACTTGTTGTGAACTGAAACCAATAACTATGGCAGTTTCACGAACCAACAAGTTGTCGATATTATCATAGAAGATTAATAGTTAGAGTTATATATATATATATATATATATATATATACACATATCGGAGGTAAAACATATTCATTGCATTAATCTTATTAAAGTCTATCCTCACTACATATTACCAAACTATTGTATTCTCTATCTCTGATCTAAATTCCTTAACAATATCAGACAGAGAGTATATTGAAAATATAGTCAATCAGCTTAGGGGGGGCATGTTTAAGTTGAACCGATAGGGAATCCATTTTTCACATGAGTGTTGCCATCAATGTCAAAGGGGGATTGTTGGCAACTGACACTCATTGGATTCATATGTTGTCATTGATGGCAACAAGATTCTCTAGAAGGCATATATCGACAGATAGCGGCATTGAAGGCATATACAGGCAGATAGCGGCATTGAAGGCATATACCAATAGATATCGGCATTGGAATATTCAAGGTCATCACCGACACCAACACCGGCACCGACATCCAACACTTTAGTGGAGCCGACATCAATTTGGGATTTGAAAGGCTTTATTTGTAAATCATTTTGTAATTATTGTATAAAGCCGACATTGAATATATTTTGTAATGTATTGTAAGCCGACATAAGGCATATTGTTTGTAAAGGGTATATAAGTTAGTTTATTAGGTCATTTTGATATATGAAAAAGAAGTAGAATAGTGTGATGCGAAGGATATATATGTAGATCATTTGTATGTGAACGTAATATCATGCAATGATTAGTAGATGGTTTGTAAAGAATTCTTGGAAGAAAGGAGATACCGATAAAAAGGTTTAGGGTTTATGAACTGGTATAAAACAGAGCTATAACCGAAACACTTTTTGGCATTGCAGATGCATTTTGTGAGTTCACCATTACTGTTTTATCTTAGTAGAAGCTTGTAGTCAGTGAGACTCTTTTGGGTTGAGTAGTGTTCTCTATGTAGTGTGCCTTCCTACATGTGCAACCCCCCATGCTATTTAATATCTTTCATATGGCCAGTGAATTGATATTGTGGGTCACAAATCCCACCATGGTTTTTCCTCTTTGAGGTTTTCCACGTATAAAATTCAGTGTGTTAAGGTGTTCATTCATGTGGCTGATTTATTTACTTCATTTTATATGTTTCTTCATTTACCGATTTATATGTGTATGTTGTAATAAGGTAAAATCTTATAATACCGACAAAACACTGATTCACCCCCCCCCCTCTCAGTGTTCTTGGATTCCTTGTATTCCAACATTGGTCAGATTATGGCATGAGTGCATTTTTGAAAGCAAGTGGTCTGACTCCAATTGGTAGAGTTTGGATCAAGTTTTTGAGTAGTTTATAAAAAACTGTCATTCAAAACCCCGGTTCATAAGGTTTCACCAAAGATGTGGCCCTAACTTGCAAATCCCATTGAGGAATTCAACGAACTTTTGGAAAATGAAAGTTAGGGGTGTGTACACTGAGATTTCAAAAGGGTGGAATCTAGGAGTGAGGGTTTGTGTGGTTACCACCAAAGCCTAGGCTAAACAAGACAATGTGTTTAGTCTAGCCTACAAGGATGAATATGCAAACAATCACCTAGGGAGTGGTTGGTGACCGGTATAATGGTGGATTTGGTCTATTAGAGGCCAAGGGAATATGTCCAAGTGGTGAGTTTGGTTCTGCAACCCCATATTCAAGTAGTTTTTTTGGAAAATAGACCTAATTAGGCTTATTAGGTCTGTAAACTCAATAGGTGCTTAGGGGTGTTGGAGTAGATTCAAGTCTCAATCTCTTGGGATTGGATGTAAAGCCCAAAATGGTACTCAATTATTTAAGTTTTTCCAAGGGTGGTTTGGGATAATTTTGAATGATTTGGGAAATACCGGTCTGGCAGGGCTACTGGGATTAGGCCTAGATAGGGGTTCCTTGACTCGAGTGCAAAAAGGAGAATTCCAAACTTGGTTGGAAGGATATGGTAAGTTATCTTAGTTGTTAAATAGTCCAAAACCTCCTTAGAAAGTGCAGTAGGTGATTGGTTGCATTGGTGTGTGTAGAACCCTAGTTGTGGGGTTGTAATAGGCTTTAATCAAGACATAGAGGGGTGATTTTGGGTCTTCTTACCTTCTAGTTGCCCACTCTGCATCACTAAATTAATTCAACAAAATAAAATAAAATAAAATCATTTATTAGCCACTTATCTCAATCTTCCAAAATAAATGAAGTATTGTGTATGTACACATATTTCCTAACTTTCTTCTATATTCTCTCCAACATCCCTATATCTTAGGAGGACTTGAGTCCACTTGTCCTCTCATTCCTAAATCTTCTCCAAATATCCTATATCATCTCAAGTCTTGAAATTAGTCAAGGTGAGATGAGTGACACTTGTCCTCTCCTTTCCCCTTTCTCTCAACCTTCAACTTCTTGCTCATAGCCATCCAATTTGCATGATTTTGTGATGACCGTTGATCTCTGCCACCTAAGATCGTGCACTCAAAAATCTATAAAAAGAGTTCTTTTAATCCATTTTGAAAATAATAGACTAATAGCTAATCATATAGTCATTCTAGGAGACTTTATCTTGCATTTGTGAGTTTGAGTTTGAAGCAATTAGCAATTTTAGAATTCTTATCATAACTTAATATCATGTTATCTTAAATCATTTTCTTATGCATATTATAGTATCAGTTAACTATCAGTCCATTCTTCATATGCCATCTTGGAAGCTACTAGTACTTATCTAAGAGAAAATCATCTGCAACTAGGAACAGTGGAGTTAGGACACAATGAGGTGTAAACCATGGAAGGTATAATTTTGTTTATTTTATTTGCTTCATGTTATTTCATTGGTTGAAGTTAAGTTTCCTATAGGTTTCATTTTTATATTGTATGATGGGCTGACAAGTTTCAGGACATTTCTTTGGAGTTCAACTTTAACCTCAACATTTTTGGCGCCCATCGTGGGGCTCAGGCCTCACATTTATCTTTCTAATATCCTGTCTTATTCTCACATAACTAATTTAATGCTTTTGTAAGTCAATTTCACACATTTGTGAACTCTGACAACACATTTGTTAATTAGGTTAGCACTTGTTTTCAATAGAATAGCGCTTTTAATCATGAATTCACACTTTCAAACAATAGGTTAGTGCTTTTTACGCACATGTTAGCGCTTTTTTAAGTTAGGATAGTGCTTTTACTCATTAAGATAGCACTTTTGCTCATTAGGATAGCGCGTCCGCATTTTTAACGCATCCGTTCTGATAGTGGTAAAATTGAAATTTTGTTTAATTAGAAAGTTAACAACTTTGCAGGTCCGAATATCCAAGAACTGAAAATTTGAAAACTACTAACATATCTGTGTGTAGGGTTATTTTGAAGTAAATTTCATACATTTCCTCACATAGTTAATTAGGAGTATTTTGGAAAGTAAAGCATCATATCTTACTCATCTAGCTTTACTAGGAGGATAATCAATAGCATGCAACTTGCATTTGAGTGTTTTCCTTAAAGTAGTTGCATATAGATTCTTAAAAGGATTAAAATAAAACTTTGTCTGATGGAATTGTAAAGCACTGAAAGTTGGGGGTGAATTAGTGACACCAAAAACAATACTACTTTAAACATTGACCGGTAGATATACTTAACAAGTTTGTTAAATACTATGCATGCAATCCAAAATGAAATAAAAGCATCCACAATAAGTAAAAAATCCACCATAACGCAAGTGTTTATATGTGAAAAACCCAAATGGGAAAAACCACGACGAGATGGGACTCACAAGTTAACTATCTGCAGTAATAGATAACTGGACGGTTAAGCTCTACAATAAGTTGCTCTACTAGGAGTGAACCCTGTTAGAGATCCCAAGGATTAGTTAAAAGCTATACCCTGTTAGGAGTAACCTCGGTAGATGATTTCTGAATCCAAACTAATGGATCACTTGGTTAGAGGATTTGTACAATGAAGCTTGTTAGAGCTTACTCGATTAGGGGATTTGACTGTTGCAGTGATTAGAAAACAACAGGTGGTGTGATCTAGTAGTAGCACAACTTTCTTGAATAGATCCTCTTCTACGCACTCAAAACTTCATTACCAACATACTCTACAACTTAACACTTCTGCCTTCACATCAAATCATCTCATACTAGATACAACATACAAAATTTTCACAACACACATACATGTTTCTACTCCCCCTTTGACAACAATGCGAAATTAAAAAGCAAAACACGCACACACACACACACACACACACACACACACACACACACACACACACACACACACACACACACATATAGATAAATTTGTATCAAAATATTTTACATATACAAAAACTTGAAAATCTGAATCAAGATGTATGCAGTGCAATCCTTAGAAAAAATATCACTAAAGTTACTCTTCAATTGAGAAAAAACATGATCCCATGTATCCAGCAAGTTCTAAGTGATCTTAGTTGTGGTCATAATCTGAGTACAAAACTCCTCCATTGAATCAAGTGTACATGTCTCTGGAGTAGTCAAAATTGCTTCTACATTCTTGTAGGCTCTTTGCAATATGTCCACTTGGGGTTTGAGTAGATTCTTCAACTCCTTCAGGGATCAGAGTCTTTTTGCCTTTTCAAAATCATAGGTATCTAACCTGTTTTGCAAATCATTCACAAATTTGCCAAAAGCAAAAATAGAATCTTGTAATGATACATATGCATTTCATATCTTCTCTAGCTCTTGCTCTATTTCAATTCGCCTATTATTGATATCAGAATAAAAGAATGAAATATTAGAAGTAGATGCAAGAATTTTCCCTCTTGTTTCAATAAATTTTCTTAATAAATATTTATTAAGAGATAGAGACATTTTTCCTATATCAATCTCTTTCATAAGCTTCTAACCACGCTTCTTCCTGTAGGGCTTCTCAGCATAATTTTGTGCTACTTCTTCTAGGGACTTAAGTTGGTTAAATGCATCAACAACCAATTGACTAAGCTTGCAAATAGGAGTTGACAAATGCCTTGTAGCAGTTTTTCAGTAGTAGACTTGTCAGAATATGCACAACATTTTGAATGGTTTCCGCTTCCATTCTCTATTCTTTAAGTCTCTTGTTTTGTGCCCTAGATTGCATGACAGTTGCAATCTTCATCATTTCAGATGCACTCATGTTATCAATAATTATAGGCCCTAAGATGCCTAATGAGTCATCATAATCTTCATTAGTCTGCTGTATGACTAATGATTTTACCGGTTCAGTAGATGTTACCTTATTAATCTTTTCTTTCTCTTGTTCTTTCTTTGTTTCCTATTCAGAAATTTGTGTATCAAATTTTTCATCAGATTACTTTTGAGTGGCATGTGAAACCAGTGGGAGTTGGGGTTTCATTGGTTGGTGAAATATCCACTCTTGGTTGAGTTACCGGTATCTCAATTGTATTAACCCGTGAGTCTGAAATTGCCAGTGGCTGCATATCTGGTGCAGTAACATTTCCAGATAGATCTATTGCTTCCTGAATATCATCAAGTATGACTCGTTGGGAAATAGTGTCATCCTTCTTCTTGATAGGATAGACAACACTAGCTTGTACAATTTCTTCCTCATACATTTCTAGTAGATCAATAGTATCTTGCTCATCCCTAGAAGAATGTATAAACTATTGCATCCATTGAATATTATGAGTAACCTGATGAGTCTCAATTTCAACATGTTTCACCTTTCCACTAAGTAGCTCCAATCTTCTTGACTTGAACACAAATTGGGCTTTGTACTTATCAAGCAATTCAGTTAACTCATCCTTTAACAAATCAGAAAAATATTGCACAAATACATCATCTATAATTTCTTTTTCTTTCTTCACAGCTTCCTCCCATTCATTCAAAAGAATAGTATGTAAGGAATTAGAAATATATTTTTCAAGATCATGAGGTAATCTATTGTAATGGCACAAATAACTGATTACTTGTTGAACAATTTATTCCTTATGATCTTCATTGATTGAATCAAAATGAACTTTGACATTATCAAATCTGTTTCTTCCTAACGTCTTCACCGTTTTCTCAAAATTAGTCTCAGGCTTATAAGTTAAGACATTAATAGGCATAGTTTCCTTTGGCACTTCTTTCACTGGTTTGGTTGCTTTACCAGTTGCTTTCATTTTCTTGGGTTCCTTCTTAGTATTAGTACTTTCAGATTCTGCTTGGAGAATCAATTTCCGACCTCTTTTCTTTGATGCAGTCTGCTTCTTTATATATACTTTAGGTTCCAGTTCCTTTTTAGTTTGGACACTTCGTGTCACTCTAGTAATTTTTATTACCAGAGGTGCTTGCTCAACCTTCTTCGTCTTACCTTTATCACTTATGGTTGAAATAGTACTGGTTTCAGCTTTTGCAGTTTGAACTTCAACTGTATCCAATCTTGTCTTCTTTATGTCCACTGGAGATGCCAACAGGTTATTGGCATAACCGATCAATAAGTCATAATTGACTTCATAACTCATGTCTTCCATTTCATCTTCTCTAGGCTCAATAGCTGCCATCAGATAGAAATCGATGGTGACTGTGATAATGATGTCCTTAGAAACATTTTTCACCACATCCTTAGGTAGCCTTACCCTCATACTCATTTTCTTCTGAAATTCATTGAAATATTTATTCATTGCAATAGAGAAGGTGTTCCTCACAGCCTTAATGTTGTTCTTAATCTGGGCAGTTATCGGTAGATCCTTAGACCATTCAAGATTACCAATTCCCGGTAGGAAATTCTAGAAATAAAAGAATAAACCAATCAAAAACTGACCAAATTTAAACTTTTGATTGTTGTCCTTCTTGATAGACTGAAGATTCAACATTAATTGGCTCCTTATGGCTTCACATAGGTCATTATTAGCATTTTCAGCTATCATTTTATAAGCAGTATGCACTGCTGCAGATGGTACACTGTTCATTCTACTAGAATAGAATATCTAGTAGCCTATAACCATAGTTACCAGTTTAACCGTTGGGTCCTTAATGTTATTGATAGAAAAAGCACACCCATTAGAGGTTGATGAGGTTAAAGTGTTTACTGTCTCTTTTGAAATTCACCTCAGCTTAGGTACTTCACTGGTTGAGCAAAAACCAGTTACTGCTTGAATAACCTCCTTGGTTATAGTGTGTGTCCTTTCCAAATACATATTTTCCCAATGAACACAACTCGGAATAATTTGGATATGTTCCTCTTCAAAATATTCAAGAAAATAAGCTGCATTATGAAAACCTCTCATAAACCCTAATATACTCGAGTTGAACCTTTCTATTTTCATCGCAAAGGGATTTCAACTAAGAATAAATTGACAATGATCCTAAATCCTCAATTTTACAATCAATGTAGCTAGAAAAATCTCCTTTCACTACGACACCATTAGGAACTTGAGATAAAGCATTATAAGACACAATTCATTCTGACTTCACAACCTCCATAGGTGTAGATGTGATCATCAATTTCTCTACTTTCTTAGATGATGATGCCATTTCAGATAAACTAGATTTGAAGCAGGATTTTACAAAGAAATACCTTAGTTTACGTGCACTACCTCGTTTACCGATTGATTACTCAAGTGCACACTAGTTCAGTCTTCACTAACCTTCAAATCAACTTGATCACGCAAATCATGATACAACTTCGACTAAAATCAGCTAGCAATCCTTTCTTCACTTTGCAAGTGCTCAATAATTCTCTCTCGAATGCATTAGGGTAAAAATAACAAAGTAAAACTCGCTTTTATCCTTTTTACCTACTGCATTAAATGCTCGCCCGTTAGGGTTACAAACCCTAATTACACTACTTAATGATGCATACAATATTGACAGATGTAAAACCAGTTGATAAACTTTTGAAAAACCGATTGATAAAAGTTATCAAAATTTCAAGTATTCAAACTCTCTTACCATTCATTATTTTCAAGGGGTTCGAAAGTAGATTTATCGCTATGCTCCCCTTAGCCATATTGAAAGGCTTAGTTCACCAGTGCAGGATTCTCCACATTGGGTGAAGGATTAGTTTCTTCCGCAGATATATCATCACTTCTTTTTCCATATTCGATTCATTTCTTCTCTGGTTTCCTCAACATTTACCTTCTACTTGCCTTTCTGATCTTTAGAATGATTAACCAGTTTGTTCTTTCTGGATCTACAAAACTTTTCCACGTGTCTTGATTTATGACAATGATAGCAGGCCATTCCAGATGATCTCCAAGGTCCTGCATTGCCTCTTCTAGTTCTTCTTCTGCAATTCATAGCCACATGACCAAAATTGTTACAAATGGTGCAAATGACATTTGTTACCTTTTCCATCTCAAATGGACTAAACCGGTTGACATAAGGTCTTTGCTAGTTCATGTTACCCCATTTATTATAGTTTCTCATCCAATTGCCATTTGGTCTTGGATTCATATGATGTACTGGATTATTTGCTCCATATTTGCATTCAACTGATCTATGCCCATACATTTTGCATGTGAAACAATGACCTTCAAATTTCTTGGACATATACCTAGTATTTGTATTGTAGCTTGCATTTCCATTAGGTTTGTTTCTACACACATTTGCAGTATGACCAGGTTTATGGCAAACAAAGCAAATAGGTTTAAAAACCTTCTTACTGGTAGGCTTTTTTAGCCTTAGGAGCAGTTTTGTCCTTATGAATGTTGCTCTTTGTACTGGAAGATTCTCCTTTCTCAAATGTGTTAAAACCAAGTCCAGAGGTATCACCTTTCATCCTTTGTGATTGAATTTTCTCATCTAGCAAGGTATAAATTTTGTTGAACTTTTCTAGTTTCCCATTAGCTTTAATGAGTTGTCTGGTAAGATCTTCATTATGTTTTGAGAGAGACTCTCTCAGAGATGATGTCGATTCAAGATCTAGTTGTAAGGTCTCTTTTTCTTCTTTCTCTGGATGCCAATGCTCATGCAAAGTAGCATTCTCTTGCTTGATCTTGGCAATCTCATGATCTCTTTCTTTGATGAGATCTTCAGTTGTCCTCCTAGCTTCCATTTCCTGACTCATGCGGATAGTTAGGCTTTCTAGCTCTCTCCTCAGATTTATCTTTTCACTGTTTAGTTTTTCAACTTCCTCAGCTAAAGCATCAATATTGGCCTCATCTGAAGAACTATTATCAGATATTTCCAATAGTTGTTTAGTTAGCTCTCTTCTTTTGACTTGAGAAGCTTTCAGTTTGACCCTTAGGGTATCAAGCTCATTTCTACTAGCTTTAATCTCTCTAGCCATCTCAAAGTAGCTCATATCCCCCATGGTGGCCTTAGGGTTTCCTTCCAAGTGATTAAGATTTAAAAAAGTTAGGCTTTGATACCAATTGATGGACTTGTAAAGCACTCAGAGTGGGGGGGGGTGAATTTGTGACACCAAAAATAATACTACTTTAAACACTGACCGGTAGATATACTTAACAAGTTTTTTAAACACTATGCATGCAATCCAAAATGATATAAAAGCATCCACAATAAGTAAAACATCCACCATAAAACAAGTGTTTATACGTGGAAAACCCAAATGGGAAAAACCATGGTGAGATGGGACTCACAAGTTAACTATTTGCAGTAATAGATAACTGATCAGTTAATGTCTACAAAAATTTGCTCTGCTAGGAGCGAATCTTGTTAAAGATCCCAAAGCTTAGTTAAAAGCTATACCCTGTTAAAGGTAGTACCCTATTAGGAGTAACCTCAGTAGAGGATTTATGAATCCAAACTAATGGATCACCTGGTTAGAGGATTTGTACAATGAAGCTTGTTAGAGCTTACCCGGTTAGGGGATTTGACTGTTGTAGTGATTAGAAAACAACAGGTGGTGTGATCTAGTAGTAGCACAACTTGCTTGAATATATCCTCTTTTGTGCACTCAAAACTTCATTACCAACATACTCTACAACTTAACACTTCTGCCTTCGCATCAAATCATCTCATATTATATCTCCTTTTCTCATGCAAAATAATTCATTGTGATGTCAATATATAGACATTTAGATTTCATGTCGGCCTTTAGAAATCATATCACAATTTCCTAGGTGCAGTGTATCTGGTTAAACAATCATAACTCATCACAAAAATACTGCCAAAATTTGTTGGTTAGGATAACTCATCATGATCTGTGATAACTCATCACATAATCAATGAATACCGGTTGGAACAACAATACCGGTTGGAGTTAAACATATAAACCGTTTGTCCTTCAATGCTCCTTTGATAATCTCCACAGGATCTTCAGGTTGATGTTGAGTTATATATATCCATATATAAATACACAACGGTTGTCTCCATGTATATACCGATTGTCACCATGTACCAGCTAGATATAAACTTCTAGTATACCGGTTGCAATATAAACAACTTTGAAGTCACATCGGTAGACAATATGAACATATGTGTGTGTATGTGTTTCATCAATGACAACATATGAAGTTATTCATTACAATCATTATCAAGCCAACACTGTCTTTTGTGCTTGTTGAAGTAGTAGGGAAGTATGCTCTCACCCTCATATGGTGATCAAAAAACTATACCTACTTTCTTTTATGTGTAATCTTTAAAAGGCCTGCCTTCCTGAGCTGCCTTGAGGGGGCCAATGAGAGGGTAATGACCCAAGTGGAAATAGGCTAATACCGATTCCTTTTGATCCACTCTAAATAAATCGTGTTTATGACAAAATTCATAAACGACATGTGCTGATTAGTTCATATCGACACTATGTTTCCCCATAGACCCTATGGAGCGTAACCTCTATAGGTTGGGAATATTATGTATTTACAAAGTGTAAAGTGCCGCATGTTTGGCCACATGATCGAAAGCCTTTACTAAAAACCACTTGTACTAGTTGCTAAAATCCTTCTAATTGTTGGCGCACGAGGTCAGACCTCTGAAGTGGCTCACACACATACGATTCTTAGTAGAGATATGAAGTTTGCCATGGGGAGTTTTCAAGGAAACTAGTGCTTGGATGCCCCAGAGAAGTGAGTGCCAAGAGTGGAGCCAGTGGGGTCAAGCATCTCAATATCCACTCTGAATAGCATAGCCTTAGGGGAAACCCCATGTGAGATTCAACAATTATTTTCTCGACCTACCATAGGATTCGTGCTTGCTTGTGCGTTTTTTTTTTTTAAAATTGTGTCTTTTATGTCTACAACATGCTTAGTATGGTCAAAAACTTGAAAAAATCATCATCTGAAAATGAGCAAAAAACTGATAACTTGCTGGAAAAATTGAAAATCCTTATAACATAGTCAGAACAACACTTTTGTTGCACAAAACTAGGCATTTGTTGTGCAAAACAGTGCATTTAAACAATAGTACAATGCTTTTATATAATAAGGTCACACATTTGATCAGTAGATTAGCACTTTTAAGCATAAAACTACACTTTTGTACTACAGTTTTCCGCTTTTAGTCCCACAGAGAAACGCTTTCAAGAAACAGAACAACGTAGTTGTCCCATAGGTTAGCGCTTTTGACAAAAAGGTTAGCGCAAACGTTTTCTCGCATTTGAGACAAAGGCAATTTTTACATATCAGACCAAAATTTCAAAACAATTTTTAGATACCCTTTTTGAGTAGAGTTGTCTTTAACTATCATAGACCTTCAAACTAGTCTAATAATCAGGTTTATCAATCAAATAGGCTACTTCCAAAGGCTTCATAAGAATACAATTCACAACAAGTTAGTGATTCAACCATCTTAAGTGCAAAAATCAACATCATCATCAGTTTCCCATTAGGATATATCGAATCCTCTATCACGAAACTTGATCATATCAACCTTCGTTCATTATATTGGATATATCATTCCTATTTTGAACCTAGGTTATATCAAAATCACAATTGCACTCACATTGGAATTAAGCAAACTTGTAAACCATCATATGCTTATATGACTTTTAAATCTCACCTTAAGAAAAGAAAACCTGGTTATAAGGCTACTTTGAAGAGGATAAGATTCTTGTATATCAATCGCAAGATCTTGTTAAAACATAGGACATTCCTACACCGTTTTCATCACTATTTATGTGGTTATGAGACAAAATTTGATGGAGAACTTTTGCAAGAACGTGCCTTTCAACAACAAGACTCTTTATCACAATGGACCAATAACAGTGGTAAATTCAACAAAGCTTATCTTCCTAAACCAATAATCACTTATTGAGTTGTATTTAGAAGGTGAAAACTTGAGAAGTTTTCAAATCAATCACATGCTAGTTTGGACTAGAGCTTAATACGAGCAATTCATAAAACAACAAAAACAAATGGAAGAAGATAATTCAATGTTTCAAACTTTTGGATACACAGATGTTGATGAAGAAGCGGTCAATAACACCATTAAAGACCTTGATCAAGATTTTAAATTTAACAAACTAATGGAAAAGTTATTGGAGAAACAAAAGGAAAAATACCTTCTAATGTTGGCAAAGTCAGGAGCTAAATTACCACAAGAATTTAACATAGAAAGTTTGAAACAAGATGCAGAGATGAGTAACAAGCAAAACACAGATGATCCAAATAGCGAGGATGTAAATCGAGTAAATCATGAGGAAACAAGAGGAGATAAAACAAGAAAAGACCATGATGATACAAGAAGACAACGTGGTGATAGAATAACTTATGAGGATGCAAGGAAAACCCATATATATAATCCTTTGATAACTCTCTCTCAACAAATGCAAACCTTACAACAACAAATACATGATATGCAAAATTGAACGAGTTCCAAGAAATATTCATTGGAGGACATCTGCCCATATCCTTTAGACAAAATTTTAAGCATGATACCATTCCCACAGCGTTGTGAAATCCCTAAATATGATAAATACGATGGGAAATATGATCCTCAAGATCACATTAGGGAATTTTGCACTATGAGTATGGAATTTGCACACGATGAAACTTACCGGATGCGTCTAGTACCTAGGAGCTTAAATGTACAATCAATGGAATGGTTCTCAAGACTACCATCTAAAATTAAATCTTTTGAAGAACTTGTGAACAAATTTATCTCACAATACTCCTACAATGTAAGAAATGAGATAACAATCCTAGATTTATGTAATGTCAAGAAAAAGAATGGTGAACCTTTCATGGTCTTTTTACAATGATGGAAACGAATTTTCAATAGATATTCAAGAGATGTACTCAATCAAGAGAAAATGGACATATTCATTGACAACCTTATCAGTGAAATGAGTTACCGTCTTAAAATGCAATGTCCTCCTTTTGCTAAGATGATTGAAAATGGTCTAAAGATAGAAGATGCAATGGTAAAGAAAGGAGAGTTAAAATTTTACAACAACAACAACAACAATAACAATGACAAACCTAAAATTTGGTAAAAAAATAGGAATGTTACCAATGGAGGAAATGAAGACAACAATGCTACCAAACAACAACCAATCCTCAACTTATTAAGTCAAGTACCAAACAACAACAATCAAGAGACTAGTAAATCCAAGTCTTTCTTCTCCAATCCTCGCAGGAAATTCACAAACATTGAAGAACCATTGGAATCAGCTTTGAAAACTCTTCTTGCAAATAAATTGATTACTTTACTAGAAGCAAGAAATTTTGAAGCTCAAGTCAAACCTAATTGGTGGAATAACAATTTTTTTTGCAATTACCATCGAAGCAAAGGACACCAAACTAATGATTGTCAAAGATTGAAGCACCTTATTCAAGATTTAATCGATAATGGAACTATTACAGTGGATGGTAATAAGATGAACAAATCACATCTAGCATTCAAAACTCCACTTCCAAACTATGAAAAGGGTGAGCAATCTAAATCAAAAGATGAAAAAGGCAAAGATAAAGTAAACTACACTTACACATATGATGATGTGGTAAATGTCATCATCATTAAAGATAACGCACCTTCAGAACCAATCAATTTCATCACAAGAAGCAAAGCGAAGGTTACATTTCCAGGTATAATAAATGAATCAACATCCACTTCAAGACAATACAACTTAGTGGAACAATTGCAAAAGATACCCGCTCAAATATCAATTTTGGAACTCCTAAAAGTTTGACCTATGCATAAGGAAATATTGGAGAAAGCTTTAATGAAAACAATAGTTTCAAAAGACCTGGATGTGGGTCAGTTCCAAAACATGGTGGGACAGCTCATAGCCCCTCATTACTTTTCCTTGTTCTGAAAATGATGACGCATCCTTGAAACACCCTCACAATATTTCTCCCTTACATGTTGAAGTTACCATTCATAAAACCTATGTCAAACGCATACTCATAGATGGTGGAGTTGGCTTAAACATTTGTGCATTAAGTTTAATAAAGGCTTTGGGATATTCAAAAAATATAGTAGATCCAAAGAAGAAAATAACCATCAAGGCTTATTATGAAGAAGAGTGTTCTTCTAAAGGAACTATTATGTTACCAATCAAAATAGGACCTGTGGAAAGAGATACATTATGTCAGGTTTTAGACTTGAATTTGTCTTATAATATTCTTCTGGGAGACCATGAATTCATGAGATGCAAGCAATTCCTTCTATATACCACCAGTGTGTAAAGTTTCCTCATAATGGGAAAGAAGTCACTATAGTTGCAGACTCTAGCCAATATTGCAATAATCTGAAACCAACACAAGATGCAAGAGTTCCACATAACAGAGAATCAGTTTACTCCACCAAAGAAATTCAAAAAAAATTATGGGAAACCTTTGAGAAAAAGCTCAAACTAAATGATGAAGGAATGGGAAAGTATTCTTTACATAGCTTGCCACTTTCACCTAAATCATATGAAAAACCTACAAATGTTCAACCACGAATCTCAAAAAAATCAGTTGAAATATTTGATGGAGCATTTGTTAGAGCTGGAACACTTATAGAAGAAATCAAAGACAAAGACATTATTGGTTGGTTGTATAGAGATGAAAATGAAACTATAGCAACAACTGCAAAAGTTAATATTCCCATAGAACAATATGGAAATGGTTATAAGAACATGCAAAAAATGGGATATGAAGGAAAATGACCAATTGGTAAGCAACAAGAAGGTATTTCAGAATCTATTTGTCCTCACACACAATCTAAAAAAGATAAATCAAGACTTGGATATCTTAAATCAAAGCAAAAACAACACAATTATCAACATCTAAGGTGGAGAAAGAAAGCAGTCCCTAATGAAGAACCATGGCAAGAAAGGCTACACCAAGCAACAAAAATAGTAGCTAACAAACAGAAACAAGAGGAGTATGAGAAACAACAAGAAGAACTTGCAATCAAAAGAGAAGAATAATCTTGTATATAAGTTCAAGGAATACAAGCAAGTGTTGAACTTGGTCAAGATATTATAGAAGTAATGAAACAACAGATGGCCAAAATCAGAGAACGTTTCTCACCATATAACATTCATGTTAGATATAGTGGTGTGATTCTAGACAATGGTTCAGAAATAGATTCAAACGAATGTGAATGGGGTCTAGATCTATCATCTGGTGTATCAAGTGAAGAAAAGGATGAAGAACATGCATCTATTACGAATGAAGACTCATCTTTCACAAAATAAAGAATAGAATTGGAAAGAAGACAAGAAGAAATCAGAATTCAGAGGAAAGAGGCTGATAGACTTATACAACACTGAGAGGGGGGGAGTGAATCAGTGATAGAAAAAACAATAAGACTTTAAACCTAGACCGGTAAAAACAATTATGTAGTTTACTTAAGACTTTGCATGCAATCCAAAGTGTTATAAAAGTATTCACAACAAGTAAGACATTCAACATAACACAAGTAGTTATATGTGGAAAACCCAACTGGGAAAAAACAAAGTGAGATGGAACTCACAAGTTAACTATCTGCAGAAATAGGTAACTGACCGGTTAAGGTCTACAAAGTGCTCTATTAGGAGAGAATCTTGTTAAAGATCCCAAAGCCCTGTTAGGAGCTATACCTGGTTAAAGGTAACCTTAGTAGAGGATTTAGATCCAAGTTAATGAATCACCTTGTTAGAGGATCTCTACAATGAAGCTTGTTAGAGCTTACTCGGTTAGGGGATTTAACTATTGTAGTGATTAAAAAATAACAGGTGGTATGATCTAGTAATATCACATTCTTCTTGTATAGGTCCTTTTCTGCTCACTCAATACTGCATCACCGACATACTCTGCAACTCTTTCAACAAATCGCATTAACTCTAGCTCATAACATCACTTGTATCTCGCATATGAAAATAACTCATCACAATGTCTTTTTATAGACATTAGTGTTAGGTACCAGAGACAATTGAGAGAGGGGGGGGCGTGAATCAGTTGTCCAATAAATTGAAACCAAAATTAACTAACCAAAAATTAATTCTTAATGCTGGTAAACCAAACTTTATGTTGGTAGACAGTTTTATCAGTTAATTGCAGTACCGGTAAAGATTAATGTATGAAATAGAAAGACAATAATATCCACAACACATAGCATAAATATTTGTACGTGGAAACCCTGTAAGGGGAAAAACCATGGTGGGAAACCTTTCCCACAATCAAATGATACTATTGCAGATAGTATGTGTATACAATATGGAGTCTGCACATGCAGAAAGGCCAGCTGCCTAGAGCTCACTGCTCTATCACAAAATGGGAGTCACACTGACTACAATTGGATGGTTAAATCCAATGATAATGTACTACTTAAAATAGCATCTTCATATGCTGGATTCAGTACTGGTTAGGCTTTTGATTATCTTCTCAAAACCTTCCTTCAATCTTCAAATAATGTCTGTGTGTATAGCTCTGCTTACTTTCGCATATACCTTATTACAATTCCTTTTCCTTTTTCGCATTACAATCTCACAAATGAGATCTTACATATATACCGAAAGCTAAGACCAAATGTGTAGGTCGGCTTACAAAGAATATTACAATAAAATCAATTACAAATTAAGCGATATTCGATGCATCATGTCGGCTCAATGCATTTACAATAATAATAAAATCATCTGCATAACGTGTTGTGATGATCTAGAATAGATATGCTTGTCGGTGCATAACATGGACCTATTTGTCGGTAACAGCAAATATGCAAACTCGAATAAACCAATAACCAAATAGCCAAAACCAAGTGATCAAATAATGTCTTCGACATAACCAAGTAGTCTCCAAGTCATTCCAAGTGCCGGTGAATAATATAACCTATCCGTGAACCGAATATTGGTGACTGTGCATAAGTCTCTGACTTGCCGGTGAACAAAACAAAGATCTCCAAGTGCTGATAAGTGTTAACACGTGTGGACAAGTGTTGACATCAATGACAAAACCAATGCAACACATCAAAAATACCAACAATCTCCCCCTTTGGCATTGATGGCAACACAAGATGGAAAAACCATCAAAGTGCCAAAATAGAAATGGCAAAAACCAAAAACCAACAATCTCCCAAAGAGATCATTAACCAGAAATGAAAATACATAAAGTCTCCCAAATAATATCTCTCTCCAAATTTTTTTTCCATAATATCTCTCCCCCATTGACATCAAATGCCAACGCAATACAAAAACTAGTTTCAAATACAAAATACCAACTCAAAATACCAATTTATCCAACTACTCCCCCTGAGAAGTAGCTCTCCTCATCAAAGCCGAAATAAATGATTTCTCTGTTAATTATGCCGGTTGATGATAAACATCAACTGTCTAAGTCTCTACCAGTGAGGGTAGAACTCCAAGTTTCTCTCTGAGATATTCAAAAGTCTCCTTAGGCAAAGGCTTAGCAAAAATATCTGCAATTTGCTCTTTAGTATTCACATAAACCAATTTCACTTCCTTTGCTTCAACATTCTCTTTTAGAAAATTGAATTTGATAGAAACATGTTTAGTTTTTGAGTGAAATACCGTATTCTTAGATATATCAATTGCTGCCATATTATCACAGCAAATAGTTATAGGTTCCTTGCATTTTACCTTTATGTCCTTCAACATTTGTTTAATCCATAATACCTATGTACAATTAGTTGTTGCTGCAACATATTATGATTCTGCTATTGATAGAGTTGTACAACTCTGTTTCTTGCTCAACCATGAAATTATTCTGCTACCAAGAAAAAATGCTCCGCCGATGGTGCTTTTTCTCTCATCTACATCTCCTTCCCAATTAGCATCTGTGTATGCACATAAATCAAAATTTTCATATCTAGGATACCATAAACCAAGATTTGTAGTGCCTTGTAGATATTGGAAAATTGTTTTTACTACTGATTCATGATTTTCTTTAGGATTACTATGAAATATTGAAACAATACATATTGCATTCATAATATCAGGTCTTGTTTGTGTCAAATATAGTATACCTCCTATCATAGATTTGTATCTAGTCGGATTAACAGGTGTTGATTCATCCTTCAAAGATAGTTTATCAGTTGTAGTCATAGGTGTGCTTACCGGTTTACAGTTTTCCATACCAAATTTTTTGAGTAACTCTTTCAAGTACTTAGATTGACATAAGAATATACCTTTATCAGTCTCTGAAATCTGCAATCCTAAAAAGAATTTTATCTCTCCAATCATAGACATTTCAAATTCTTGTTGCATTTTGTTAGAAAAGTCTTTACACAATCCATCTTCTCCTCCAAAGATTATATCATCAAAAAAAACTTCAATAAACAAGATGTCATCATTAGTTACTTTGTAGTATAGATTATTATCAACATTACCTTTAGTGTAACCAAACTTCAAAAGATATTTGTCCAATCTAGCATACCAAGCTCTAGGAGCTTGCTTTAGTCCATATAGAGCTTTCCTTAACCTGTAAACCATATCTTTGTCATCTGTCAAAGAAAATCCATCAGGTTGTTCAATGTAAACTTCTTCTTTAAGATCTCCATTCAGAAATGTACATTTAACATCCATTTGATATACTTTATAGTTCTTGTGAGCAGCAAAAGCCAATAAAAGTCTGACTGCCTCAATTCTAGCTACTGGTGCAAAGGTTTCATTGTAATCAATTCCTTCTTTCTGAGAATATCTCTTACACTAATCTTGCTTTGTTTCTGATTACCTTACCATCCTCACTAAGTTTATTCCTGAAAACCCATTTAGTTCCAATTACATTTTTGTCTTTAGGCTGGGGAACTAATGACCAAGTGTTATTCCTTTCAATTTGTTCCAATTCATCTTCCATAGCTTTAATCTAATATTTATCTTCACGTGCCTCATTAACAATTGTAGGTTCAATTTGAGAAATAAGACATACCTCTTCATTTGCCAATCTTCCTCTAGTCATAACTCCTTGATATTTATTTCCAATTATCTGATCTTCAAGATAATTCAATCTTACATGCCTGGGTGTTCTTACTTGTTGTTGTTCTTCAGTGACTGTTGAATTTTCAGATGATGCCGGTGTACCTGGATCAACATTCTGTACTGGTGTACTCATAATAGGTTCATTTGTGATTATCTCTATTGCTAGTTCAGAGTCTATGTACCTCGAATTTCCTCTAAACTATTCATCAATCTTCACATTTGCACTCTCAACAATTTTCTGCAATCTCTTGTTAAAACATCTATATGCCTTTCCCTTAGATGAATAACCAATAAATATTCCTTCATCACTTCTAGGGTGAAATTTGCCAATATACTCATCTCTTCTAATGTAGCATTTACTTCCAAATATTCTAAAATATTTAAGAGTAGGAGCATTACCAAACCATAATTCATGAGGGGTCTTACTGGTTTCTCCTCTGATGTGTACTCTGTTGAATGTATAAACCGTTGTATTGACTGCTTCTCTCCAATATATATGAGGTAGATTTGCTTTTGATATCATACTTCTGGTTGCATCCAAAAGTGTTTTGTTTTTCCTTTCCACAACTCCATTCTGTTGGGGTGTTCGGGGTGCAGATAATTGTCTTCTAATCCCATTCACTTCACAGAATGTATTAAATTCCTTTGATGTAAATTCACCTCCTTGATCTGATCTCAAACATTTGATTTTCTTATTGGTTTCATTCTCAACCATCACTTTGAATAGTCTGAACTTTCCAAATGCTTCAGATTTCTCCCTAAGAAAAGTAACCCAACACATTCTAGAAAAGTCATCAATGATTAGCATAAAATACCTATCTCCTTGTATACTTCTAGTTCTTGCTGGACAACATAAATCAATATGAATTAAATCAAGAACATTGTTAGATTTCTCTAGAATACTCTTTAAAGTTTCTCTAACTTGCTTTCCCAATTGACATTCCTTACATACCGGATTGCGAGGTTTAACAATCTTAGGTAAATCTCTTACTGCCTTAGTTGTACTGATTTTTACAATGCAATCAAAATTTACATGACAAAGTCTCTTATGCCATAACCAACTTTCATCAATATGTGCAATCAAACATGCTTTCTCATTGTTATTCAAATGAAAGATATTACCTCTAGTCTGATTACCGGTTGCAATTTCCAAACCAGTTCTGTTTAAGATTTTGCATTTGCCATTCTTGAATTGTAACTGAAATCCTTTCTCAACTAGTTGACCAACACTCAAAAGATAATGCTTCAAACCTTCAACATAGTAAACATTATCAGTATTGTGCTTACCATCAAAAGATATAGTTCCTTTTCCTTTGATCACACAAACTTTATCATCTCCAAATCTTACTAGACCTCCATTGCAATCTTGAAAAGTTAAGAATTTACTCTTATCACCAGTCATGTGATGTGAACATCTAGAATCAATAATCCATTCATCCTTATCTTCAAGTTTAGCTGTCAGGACCCGCTCTATTGGTTGAACAGTAGGTGTCGGTTGATCTTTTGTTAGCAACAAAAGCCCATCCATTGTCTGTCGGATCCTCATCAGAATCATCAACTCCTTCATCAGCATAATAACAAGATTTGTCTCTATGCTTCTTAAACTTGTATCTCTGATAATCAAGGTTAGGCTTATATGTTCTTTTAGCTTCTTCTCTTAATCTTGCATGTCTATCAGGACACCTAGAAGCCATATGACCAATTTTATTGTAGTTAAAACATTTAAAGGGTGCTTTATCTTCATACTTACTTCCAACTGGACCTTTAGGCATTTTTCTTGAAAATAGTACTTCAAGCTCTTCCAGTTCTTTATTCTCCTTCCTAATTTCTTTAAGTTCTCTTGCATAGAAGGCTTTCCAATCAGATTTCTCAGATGATGATGATGCTGCAGATGATGATGATGTCTTAAAAGCTAAATCAGTTTTAATAGTAGCAATAGGACCAAATTCCTCAAGCTCAAAAGCTGAAAGTTTTCCAACCAAAGTGTCTCTAGATACTAATGCATTAGGCATTGTTCTTCATTCATTTATAGCAGTAACTTTCATTTTATATGCCGGTGGAAATGCTCTTAAAACTTTAGAAACAATCTCATCTTCACTTAAGGTTCCTCCACAACATTGTATACCCAAAACAATTTCATTTACTCTTTCCATAAAAGCAGAAATCCTTTCATCTTCTTCCATTTTCAGATTTTCATACCTGACCCGAAAGCATTCAAGTTTTGCAATTTTGACTGTGGTATCACCTTCATTCAATGTTTCCAATTTATCCCAAATAGCTTTAGCAGTAGATCTATCTGATAATCCCATGATTTGCTGATCTGACAATGCGCTCAAAAGTGCTTCTCTTGCTTTGCAATCATTTTCCTCATCTTTAGCCAAGGTTGGTGGATTAGGTTGACCTTGAGTAGGAGCAGTATAACCATTCTTTGTAACATCCTAAATGTCCTTTCTAGTGAAATTCAAATGCGTCTCCATCTTGATCTTCCATATGCCATAGTTGGTTCCATCAAGTTTCAGACTGTCCTTCCTGAAATAGTTAGTAGACATTGGATCTCCTCAAGCTATTAAACTTCTGCAAAAAGAGGACTAAGCTCTGATACCAATTGTTAGGTCCCAGAGACAACTGAGAAGGGGGGGGGGTGATTCAGTTGTCCAATAAATTCAAACCAAAATTAACTCAACCAAAACTTAATGCTTAATGTCGTAAACCAAACTTTATGCCGGTAGACAGTTTTATCAGTTAATTGTAGTGCCGATAAAGATTAATGCATGAAATAGAAAGACAATAACATCCACAACACAAAACAAATAGTTGTACGTGGAAACCCTGTAAGGGGAAAAACCACGATGGGAAGCCTTACCCACAATCAAATGATACTACTGTAGATAGTATGTGTATACAATATGAAGTCTGCACATGCAGAAAGGCCAGCTGCCTAGAGCTCACTGCTCTATCACAAAATGGGAGTCACACTGACTATAATTGGATGGTTAAATCTAATGATAATGTACTGCTTAAAATATCATCTTCATATGCTGGATTCAGTACCGGTTGGGCTCTTGATTATCTTCTCAAAACCTTCCTTCAATATTCAAATGATGTCTGCGTGTATAGCTCTGCTTATTTTCGCATATACCTTATTACAATCCTTTTTCCTTTTTTGCATTACAATCTCACAAATGAGATCTTACATATATACCGAAAGCTAAGACCAAATGTGTAGGTTGACTTACAAAGAATATTACAATAAAATCAATTACAAATAAATCGATATCCGGTGCATCATTTCAGCTCAATGCATTTACAATAATAATAAAATCATCTCCATAACGTGTCGTGCTGATCTGGAATAGATATTCTTGCCGGTGTATAACATGGACCTATTTGCCGGTAACAACAAATATGCAAACCCGAATAAACCAATAACTATAGACACCTAAAATTGTCCAGTCTAATTAAATAAATATCTTTATTTATTTAATTACTTTAGCATAATTCTTCTATTAATTGAATAAATCTTTATTTATTTAATTAATTCATTTATCCTCTTCTAGCCTTATTTCTCATTTAAATAAAAACATTTATTTATTTAAATTATCCTTTTCCTAAATTAAATAAATATCTTATTTATTTAATTGATCCCACTTCCTCTATTAATTAATTAAATCTTTATTTATTTAATTAATTCATTAGCCTTTTCTACCTATGACACATGTCATTCATCTCTTAATTCATACACTACCTACCCTCTCATTATTTTCTTATTTTCTCTACCTACTCTCTAATCATAGCCGACCATTTATCTTTTACACCTCTCAATCTTATCCCTCCATTTCTTATAGTGTCTTCTATATAAGGAGATGCTTCCTTCATTATCAACCCTATGCATTCAACCCCTGGACATATACATTCTAATCAAGCATCCTAGCATTCGATCTTTCATATGCGATCCTACTTGCAACCACATTTCCGTTCTTTGTTGAGCTCTTGTGCACACAAAATCTGAGAGCAAATATATCAAGAAAGATCAATGGAGATTCAAACCCTATTCGACATGTGATGGTATAATCTTTTTTATTTCATTTGATTTGCATTGTCTTAGGTAATCTTCATATGTTATGGTGGATCTTTGTTGTTGTTAGGATAGGGTTTTGTGGTTGAATTAATTTAGTCTTTCAATATTATTGTTGTATCCACATTTCACCATAAAAAATTTGGCACACCTCGTGGGACATGGATTTTTGTTAGATCTGTATTTTTTGCAGGTTTTCCTAAATATATATTAATGTTTTGTAAAACAATTTGGAGAATAACCTTGTGTAGCTAGGGTTTTGGACACAAAATCAAGATCTTGGAGAGATTTGATCCGATCTCACAAACGGCTTGGAAATTTTGCACCAAATATTTTTTGCAGGTTGAAGACAGTATCAAGAGCTCTCAAAGAAAAATTCAGATCTATTGGAGCATATTCTAATTTTCTATGAATTATTTATGAATTTTCATAAAAAATTAATTTTGAGAGCAAATGAGCTAATTTTTTGGATTTTCTTAAATTTTTGGAAATATCTCATAATTATACACATGATCTATTCTTTGTGATTTTAATTTTGATGCAAAATATTTCCTAAAAAATCAGATATTTAAAAATTAGGGTTTTTCATTATTTTGATCAGATCTCACAAACCGGCTTTGAATGTTGGCATAAATTTTTTTTTACAAGTCATGAACATTATCAAAGATTTGCAGTAAAAATATCAGATTTTTTGGAGCATATTTGAATTTTCTATGAATTTTGTATGTATTTTCATGAAAAATTGTGAATTTTTCGGATTTTCTTATATTTTTGGAAAGCTATCTGATTTATACAAAGACTCTGTTATTTGTTATTTTAAATTTGATGCAAAATCATTCCTCAAAAATTGGATCTTTGAAAATTAGGGTTTTGCATTATTTTGCTCATATCTCACAAACTGCTTGGATTTGTTGCAGGAATTTTTTTATGAAGGTTTGGAAGCCCCTCAGAACTGTCCAGTAAAAATTTCAGATTTTTTGGATCAATTTTGTATTTTATATGAATTTTTTATGATTTTTTATAAAAAATTAATTTTTGGAGCAAATTAGCAATTTTTTTGGATTTTCTTACATTTCTGGAAATTTATTGAAATTTTATAGGTGGTCTTTTTTTTATGATGAATCAGATCTTTGAATTGGTCAAAAAAACGCATTGTTGAAGGCCCCTATTTCACAAAGTCTTTTGGATCTAAAATTTACCTAACTTGTGTGCTTGCAGGAGGGGTATTATTGCAAAACTACTTACAAATATTTCTTGCAGAATTTTGGCAAGGGTTTTTGATCTTTATTGTGTGCTTTGTTTTCATAGATTATCAAACATTTTAATTGGTGCACTAAAATTGAACTAGTGTCTTTTGTGTCTTGAGCAATAGGTTCTTTTTGTTTCATCTTTAGAGGGCCTGTCTCCCCGTGTGGTCATTAGGACTACTAGTGAGGAGAGAAGGACCCAAGTGGTAGCGAGGAAAACCCACCTCTTTCGAACCACTATAAACAATTGTATTCATGGTGAAAACTATGGATAACGCGTGCTGATTAGTTCATACTGACACTATGTCTCTCCATAAACCCATTTGATCAAATTTATTTGATCATTTGAAGGGCGTAACCCCTACCGGCTGGGAACCTTCGGTATTTACAGAGATGAAAGTGCCACATGTATGGCCACATGAGAGGATGCCCTTACTAGCACCTTTTTGTTTTAGAAGTCAAAATCCTTCTAGTTGTTGGGGCAGGAGGTCAGACCTCTGGAGCAGCCCACATACGGTTCTTAGTAGAGATACAAAGTTCGCCACGAGGAGTTTTTGTGGGGATTGATGCTTGGCTGCCCTGAGAAGTGAGTGCCGAGGGTGGAGCTAGTGGGGTCAAGCATCTAAGTATCTGATTTGAATAGCATAGCCTCATGTTGGATCAACAACTATTGTCCTGGCCAACCATAAGAATTGTGCTTGTCTTATTTTGAACAATCAAACATTCAAGACCAAACATCAAAATATTGTGTCTTTTGTGTCTTCAAGTGTATGCAAAACAATTTTACATCAAACAAAACAATTTTCTTTGAGTCATTTTTGAGTCAAAACACTTGTGAACATTGAGTCTTCATCAACATTGTGTCCTCTTGTCACGAAAAAAAATCAAAAATTCAGATTTGGTCACAACAAACAACTTCACAAATTGGAAAAATTTACAGTCCAACAAACAAGAGCAATCATTTTCAGAATTCTTGAGCTTCCTAAGTTATTTCTCTAGGTTTTCATCTAGCATTCAACCTACCTTTCAGTCTCACAAAGTTCATCATTTCTTTACACCTTACATTACATTCACATTCGTCTAAACTTGAGTCAAAAGGTCACTTGCTTGTCCTCGTCATACTTTGTCAACACACTACATATAACAACATTTTGCTAAGTGGTCCTTCATCAAGGTCTATCACCTTTGGGTCTCATTTGGTCTTACTTAGAGTCAAGGTCAACTTACCTCATCAAGAGAAACTATCATCTCTTTGGAAGTCACACCTACTCCACTACATACATACTTGGTCTTACACTTTGGACATTGGAAGTAGACCTTAGATTCATTTACATTGCATCCAACTCTTGGTCTTGCATACTCTTTCCATTTTCATCTAGTCTCCCACATCTTGGTCAAGACCTAGTTCATGGTTGAAACCCGTTCCCAAAAATGTAGGAGAGAAGCTAAAGAGGCTCAAGAGTCCGCAAACATGAGTTCTTATGAGTATGACAATGATATCTTTTTCAATTTTGATCATACTACATTACCTGACATGGATGCTTATAGAAACATTCCAAATGTTGAGAACATGGACACTACAAACAACAATGATACACACAATGATAATATGGACAACTTTTTCATACATTCAGCAGAAGTGGAAGACTCCATTATGGATCCCCGTTTCAATAGATTGGTTGAGGAAATAATGAGGAGAGATAGACAATATTTCTTACAAGTGATGGCACAAAGTGGAGCCAAGATCCCTCATGATTTTGACATGTCTCAAATAATGGAAAATCGACCTTTGCAACAACCTCACCTCAACATGGATCAAAGGAGGCCTAATAGTGGAGGCAATAGAGGACCACATCTTGTGCCTGAATCACCATCATCTTTGTTTAAAAAACCTGAGGTCCCACATACACATGGTCAAGCAAATGATACTCTCCTTCACAGACCATTATGGAAGTCTTATGCAGAAAAATGTACTCAATCACATACCAATGCTAAGGATCAACCACCAAAGCAATTGGATATTCAAAGGCATGTTCAAAATTTGGACACAAGGAAACCCCATGTCAAATTTGGGGGCAACACACTAGAACAAACTCATGACATTCTTGTGGAGTATGGTATACATGGACAAAGCAGATATTCCATTCCTCACCATGACTCTATACCAAGTGGTCCATATATGCAACATCATTATAGACCTCCTCCATGTTAACATGTGTATGATCAATATCATCCATATATGCAAGATGCTCCTCCTCCACCCGGTGGTTCAGGCATGGGGTTTGGTCCAAGAAGTCGATATCATATCATCAAGAGAACATCATGAAATATAAAGGAAAGAAAAGATCATCATAACATCATCCATCACTTCATATATAATCTATGTAATCAATGCATCATATAGATCATCACCATCATAGTAGCATGCATAGTAAATCATGAATCATCAGTATCATATAGAGTCCATGTCTGCATATCATCATAAAACAATAAACAACCCATGTATATAATGATATCAAAGAAATAATCAATAAAATACAATGTCCCATGATACAAATCAATGTCTCATATCAATATGTCAACTAGGACGAAGAGCACCACTCTTTTCAAATGTTGTAGGCCTCATTGATCATCCTATTTCCCCCCGGATGAATCAATACATCTAGATCCTCTTGCAACATGATATCAACAAAATGGCAGTTCTTGATCCAATCAATCACTTTGATCAATCAATCAGCTATCCTATGCGCTCACTTGAGATTTATATCAATCTCTTTGACCACATATTAGTGATGCTCATTCATCATAAGGTTACACATCTATTCTATCCAATCTTGAGTTTACGTCATTGACGTTCATCAATCATGAAGTCAATAAAATCTATCCTATCAGATCATCAAAGCTTTGAGTTTATATCATTGACCCTCATCGATCATGAGGTCAATCAAACTCTATCAATCATCAAATTAAGCAGAATATTAAAGTAATCAAAGATCGGACATTTTCATCAACCAAAGTTGTAGAAATTTCAATCAATTATTGTGAGATCAATAGTTCAATCCAAATTTTTCAATAATTTCACAATCAATCTCTCGAGGGCGCACACAATCAGGATTTTTATCTTCATCAGGCGCATTATCCAGACTTGATTTAATCTTTGAACAATGTTGTCTCAACATCATTTCAAAGAGGGGCAAAACGTATACACATAAAATTGGCTATGAGCATATTTATTTAATAAATAGATAAATTCGAAAAGATTAATTTATTTAATTCATTTCATGTCCTTCTATTAATTATTTTAATTGAAATATTTTATTAGTTAATTCATTATATCCTTTTCTTCTAATCAATTAATTAAATATCTAATATTTAATTATTCCTCTATCTACTATCCTATAATCTCATTAATTAAATAATTTCTTAGTTATTTAATCCCTTTTCCAACTCATCCATCATGTGGCTAAATTAATTCAACAAAATAAAATAAAATAAAATCATTATTAGCCACTTATCTCCAACTTCCAAAATAAATGAAATATTGTGTACATACACATATTTCTTAACTTTCTTCTATATTCTCTCCAACATCCCTATATCTGAGGAGGACTTGAGTCCACTTGTCCTCTCATTCCTACATCTTCTCCAACTATCCTATATCCTCTCAAGTATTCAACTCAGTCAAGGTGAGATGAGTGACACTTGTCTTCTCCTTTCCCCTTTCTCTCAACCATCAACTTATTGCTCATAGCCATCCAATTTGCAAGATTCAATCATCACCGTTGATCTCTGCCACCTAAGCTCATGCACTCAAAAATCTATAAAAAGAGGTCTCCTAAGCCATTTTGAAAATAAAAGACTAATAGCTAATCATATAGTCATTCTAGGAGGCTTTATCTTGCATCCATGAGTTTGAGTTTGAAGCAATTAGCAATTTTAGAATTCTTATCATAGCTTAAATCATTTGCATATGCATATCATAGTATCAGTTAACTATTAGTCCATTCTTCATATGCCATCTTGGAAGCTGCCAGTGATTTTCTGAGAGAAAATCATCTGCAACCAGAAATGGTGGAGTTAGGACACAATGAGGTGTAAACCATGGAAGGTATATTATTGTTTATTTCATTTACTTCATGTTACTTCATTGATTGAAGTTAAGTTTCCTGTAGCTTTCATTTTTATATTGTATGATGGACTAACAAGTTTCAGGATATTTCTTTGGAGTTCAACTTTAACCTCAATAGTAACATTATAGTCTCTAGTGTGGTTGTCCTCACCTATACACTATAGGGCAATAAAAACTTCCTTTGAGGTGTGTATCCTTCTTAAGGATCCTCTTATTTTTCATATTCCTTAAATTATTGACAACATAGTAATACGATAACATTTTAAGGGAGTCATATGGCCTGCTAAGATTTGATTTCATTGATGTTTGCCCTCTGTGATGGTGTTGTTTCCATGATTCCCTTTAAGGAATGGTTATTTATCTATACCATATAATGTTGGTGGTCTATGAATCGCCTAGCATAACATAACTTGCTAGCTAGTGGTACCCATATGACTTACCTTGGATCACCTAGCAAAATATAGCTTGCTAGTTTGTGATATGTTGTTATTTATGCTCCCTAGTGCATTGGTGGTCTATGAATCACCCAACATTGTTACAATTATAAAGAAACCATAATGAAGTTGTACACACTTCAAAGGATCAACCAAGAAATATGACTTCCACAAGAGACTGTTACAACATGAGCTTGCATGAATATGAGATTTAAATACTCAATGAGATATGAAAATGATTCAATTGGTATGATACGATGCATAAATGATCCTTGCTTACATAGGAAAGGCGATGAGGTAGGATTAAAACTACCCTTGATACAAAAATTAAATGCCTGATGAATAATAATAAATTCCTAGAGCAAAGGTATGTATAGGATCCTGGGGGCCAAAAAGTGGCAATTTGAAAAAAAATGTGCGGTCCATTTTCCCAAAAATGTGAAAATCTTCTTTTAATTTTTACTTGGGTTGGGTGATAGTACATGCAACCATGGAAAAAACCAAAGCATACTGGATATCAATTAATAATTGATATTTGATCCCAACGGATATTTGATCTCAATGAATATCTGATTGTGATGGATATCAGTTACTAATTGATACTCATTGCATCGACAATTAAATTTTTTTTTATATTAATAGAGAATTAGGTGGATAGTATTATTTATGACAAATATGATTAGACATTGCAGGAGTTTGAGCGATTGTTGGACTTTGTCAATACTGACATTTTGGCTATTGCACCTGATTGTTTCATTGGTTTACATGCTCTATTTGGCCATCTAGAACATGAAGATGAGGATCCTCTTCAGGTTGAATCTATTCAACATCTCCATTTGATGGAAATTGATGCTGATATGCGATTGGAATCTATTGATAACTCATTTATTATTCTTGTACCTTTAGAGGTTGGCCTAAGTAATTGGGCTTCTTATTATGTTGTATATTTTCTTATGTATCTTCCATGCACACACACACACACACGTGCACATACACACACACGCGTATTTGGGAAGGGTCTTATCTATAATATGTTTAGTTGTTAATGGGTAGTCTGGGCTTCTAACTAGGTCCACTTTGATGTCTTTTTGGCTCTATTAGGGTATTGTTTCTGCAAAAATTTTCCCTTATGAAAAAGTCTATTTCTAGTTGAGGGCTTTATGATACAATGTAAACTTTGTTTCCATTTTAATATATACTTAGTGACCTATGTTATATATATACTAATACATTAATATATTATAATGTATATTTATATATTATAATCATATAGTTAGTGGAAAACCAACATATTTTTAAAAAGGTGCCTATGTCAACAAATAGATATCCGTGTAGATTAGATATACGATCCAAATGAATATTTGTTTTCTCTAAGACTATAAAAAGAAAGAAAATAGAGTGTCATGGGTCATTTTCACCCATGACAGCTACAAAATCCCTAACACCCAAGGCGATCAAACAAATATCAGAAATAGGGATTAATATCCATTTTGGACAATCAAAATCCACCTCCAAACCAAGTCTAAGGCAGGTTGTTTACTTGTTTTTCTTTTATTGCAAATTATGTTTTTTAATATGGATTATATGTTGTAGATTATATCTTGTTAATTTTGAACTTCAATCATGTTTACAAACATGTCCGATAATCCAAACCTTGAATCACCAAACTTTCCACCACCAAACCCTCCCCCAATTCAAGATTTAATTGACTGAGTTGAGCAACATGTGTGAATTGTGTCATGTCAATAATTTCTAATGTCAAAACCCTCACAAGCCAACATAGCTATCTTCTATTGTGGCAAGGGGCCATGAGACAACGCTATGTTGATTGCTTGTCATATTATGAGGTCAAGGATCTTGACATTACCAAACCCCAATTAACCATATTATTTGTCAATCCTGGAAATAGACAAACCATTGATGTGCATAAACCAAAATATTGTATCAAATGGTGCCAAAATAAGGGTATAGTAGATATCTTTTAGGATTGCTGGTGGATGGTTTTTGATAAACCACCCAAAAAACTTCTTGATGTCTATCTATATTTTCTTCACAAAAAATATGCCGAGTTTTTCTTAGTTAGGCATGTCAACTACTTTGACATGAGATATTTCTAGTGTGTGGGTGGAGGTATCCCCCAAGATAGACCTAGGGAAATTTGAGTAGTACAGGGCCCATATTTTTCCCCTTCTCATATGGCTCCCCCATCTCTAATACGACATCCAGATGTTGTTGCAAATGTAGTCTCGCAGAGCATATTGGCCATTCACTTTTTAACTAGCCATTTGATTTCTCAGAGCTTTTCACCTACTTAGTCATAGGAGCTTGATACTCTTGTGGATTAGGTGGTGTTGGTATAGCCTCAACTCCACATATTTGTGTGCCACATACCTGAACTATGTGCAAGCACACATGCTTAAGTCCTATTGGATAGGCTATTGAGCCTCCCATTGACACATCTGATTATAGGGTCCATCATATGACTGGTGTACCACATAAGATGGTAAGGACTAGAGCACATCCCGGAGAGTCACCACATGCTAGAGATTAGGAGGATCTTTGATCTTACCAAGACAATGTAGTGTTAAGACTTAATTTGTAATTTCATAGTGCATTTTATCTTAAATTAATACTTATAAGATATTAGTAAGTACTAATGTCTATTTATGTGGTCCATTTAACAATTAATGGCCAAGGAGGACATAAGACATGTCAACCATGACACCATTTCGGCCATTTCATTTGGCCTAGAGAGTTACACGGTATACATTTTTGCACATAGATGTTTACAGTTTTTTTTATTGTATTCATGCATATCATTTTAATTATCATTAATTAAATTATATATTAATTTATATGTTTATCTTATTTTACTCTTGTAGGACACTCCAAGTGTGCCCGAGGTGCAACATTTTGTAGCCTCTAGAAGCACAACAACCAATTGAGGAAAGGTAATTGAACACAAGCTTAATTGAACTAATAGTTTCAACAACTTATATAACTTATAAATTGTAGCATGATTTAGATGTTAACTTTTTAAATGTATTAAAGTATTATACATGTGTACATAGATTGATAGTCTTACAAACTTGTCATTTTTATGTATGAAGACCTATAGGGTTTACATCATTGTTGATTGTTCCTGCAACACATAAAGCAGCATTGGAAAAAGGTACCCAAAAAGGTATGTGTTTGTTTTATATTGTATATGATGGACTTGAAAAGAACTGAGAGGGGGGGTGAACCAGTGACACCAAAACAAACACTACTTCAAACACTAACCGGTAGATGAACTTAACCAAGCATTTAAACAAAATACATGATATCCAAAATGAAATAACAAGATCCACAAAAAGTAACACATCCACCATAACACAATTGTTTATACGTGGAAAACCCAAATAGGTAAAAACCACAGTGAGATGGAACTCACAAGTTAACTATCTGCAGTAATAGATAACTGACCAGTTAAGGTCTTACAAAGTGCTCTACTAGGAGCGAATCTTGTTAGAGATCCCAAGCTTCATTAGAAGCTTATACCCTGTTAAGAGTACTACCCTGTTAGGAGTAAGCTCGTTGGAGGGTTTGAGAATCCAAACTAATGGATCACCTTGTTAGAGGATTTGTATAATGAAGCTTGTTAGAGCTTACCCTGTTAGGGGATTTGATTCTGTTGTAATGATTAGAAAACAAAAAGAATTGTTTGATCTATTCTGAGTAGCACAATACTTTCTTGATCAGATCATTCTAAGTATATTCAACACTGCTCTTCATCTTAACACTTATGACTCTTCAACAAAAGCCTTCACTCTTTATGCATATCTGTATTCGCATAAATGTCCTCTTCTATATCAGTTATCCATTTCAAATGATTCACTAAGATGTCTTTAAATAGACATTCAAATCTTATGTCAGTCTTAGGAAATCAAAACACAATTTCCAAGGTGCAGTGTATCTAGACAAGTAAACATAACTCATCACCAAAATGACTGCCAAGAAAATGGTGCTGGTAACTCATCACAAAAATAGATACCGGTTAGAACAGTCAATACCGGTTGGAACAAAACATGTGAACCGTTGTCCTGGAATCTTCCGCTTTATCTCCATCTTCATCTTCATTTTCATCTTCATCTTCATTTTGATGCCGACTTAATGTAACCACAGGTTGTATCTTATGCACATATCAGTTTACACAAAGTACCTATTAGAGATGAAACTTAAACATACCGGTTAACAGTGTAAACCAATGAAGTTACACCGATAGTCAATGCAATCATATGTGTGTGTGAGAGTGTTTCATCAATGACAACAAGTGATGAATACATTACAATCATCATCAAGCCAATAGTATATACATATATTTAGATAGAAGTGTCTATACATGTTTATTTTATGTTTTTTTCATAAATAAATATGCATTAACTTATATCAATCTTATTTTATTTGTTATAGTCTTATACACAGTTTGAATGGCATGGATCATCTACCACAAACATATGCTAGGACTCTTAATCATTATAGGGGACTACCAAATGTAGAACATCTTTTCGAGAAAAAGACAAAGCATTGAGGTAATCAAGAATTCAAATTTAGACAAATTATAGTTCAATATATATTTATTTTGATGTTAATTTGACAAATCTAAATTATATAATATAATTAATCTAACTTGTTCTTTGAATTATTATTGTGGAGCCATCTTTTCACGAAAACTTCAAAGAGGATCAATTTTGATGATCCACCACAAGTTTAGAATGTGATAGAGACATGTAGTATTCACTTGTGGATATTTAAGAATTTATAAATATATATTTGACATGTATATTTTATATGGATCTTGAGATGGAATATGTCACATTTTGTAGGACTTTGTTTGAGTTGGCGTTTATGCCATTTTTGTAAATAGACACACAATTATTCTCTAATTTGGTATATAAAAGTCTATATTCGGTCTAATTTGTTTGTCATGTGCATGTCTTCCTACTTTGAAACTTTAATTTTGAATGTATAGTTAGTTTAGAATGGTCAAGTTATGAATAGTTACATGTTATAGTATAATAATGATATCACACTTCAATAGAACTTATGAATGACAATTGGTAATTCATCTACATTTTTAAGTGTTAAATTTGGTTGCCTTGGGAAACTTCGCCAAATTTCATCACCATTTTTCTAATGTTATCAATCATAACATGAATGCTTATTAGTGACGGATACCACAATTAAAATTGGATTCAATTTCATGTAAATTTTCATTACATTATCAAACAAATCACTTACTAAGATTATGAATAAAGAGAAATTATTTTTTTATTCCCATTGTGCATGGAAAAAGTGAATGTAGGGTCCACATTCAAAATAGTGACACATGCCAATAGAATGCATGCTTTCTACTTTCATGAAAATGTCCAAGAAAAAACCATGATGCACTTGATCAATGTGATACAATAAAAATTTAACACCTAAATGCCACCACAACATACTATATTAAAACTAAAACATTGCAAATCAACTATATGATTTCTATGATTGTCTCACTTAGGATTGTCCAAGGTTCATTAGGACTATCTTAAATTTATTAGAAATATCCTATATTCATTAAGAGTGACTTAGGTTAATTACAAATGACCTAGATTCATTAGGGTTGTCCTAGATTCATTACCAATCTCTTAGGTTTAGTAGGTTTGTCAAAAAGTGTCAAAAAGTTGCAAAAAGTTGCAAAACGCTATAAAAAGTTGTAAAAACCACTGTTAGCAGGAGCCGTCAATGCAAAAATGTTTGAATGGGTGGGTTTATGCTAGGAGTGCTCTTGTTTTACTTCCCAACTTGCCTGAACATTCAGGGCCATACCTTAGCAATGCTATCTCTTAAGTGCCTTGAGTTGAAAAAAATGTCAAACTTTGACGATTTGTTTCTTGAAATATAAGGCATATATGAATGATCTGTGTGAACGTACATGGTCATGTGAGGCCTCTCTACAATAACTCATCTCATATTTTCAAGACTTAGACCCATTTTCTAAGGAAAACAAATTTTTTGTTGATACAAAAATAGTCAAATGCATGCAATGAAAATGTGCAAGGTAGCCTAATTTTTGTTTTGTTCATTGTGGCGCCTAACCATGAATGTTAACATGTCCCCAAGTAGGTGATTTTATGCTAGTAATTCTCTTGTTTTACTTCCCAACTTGCCTGAATGTAACATACCCTAGTAGTATTATCTCTTAAGTGCCCCAAGTTTTAAAAAATATCAAACTTTTGTGGGCTGTCTCTTGGAATCCATGACACATATACACATACCATTTGGGCCAATAGGGTCATGTGAGGACCCTCTACAATAACCTATCTCATATTTTCAAGACTTAGACCCAATTTCTTATCACAACAATTTTTTTATTGATGCGAAAATCATTAGATGCATTCAATGAAAAGTTGCAAGGTAGCCTAATTTTTATTTTATTCATCATGGGCACAAACAACAATTCCAACATGTCTAGGTGGGTGGGTTTATGATAAGAATGATTGTGTTTTCTTCCCAACTCGCCTGAATGTTTAGGGTCACATCTTACCGATGCTATCTCTTAAGTACCCTAAGTTCAAAAATTTGTCAAACATTGACGAGTTGTTTCTTTGAATCCATGGCCCCACATGATCATGTGAATAATAAGCTATATTTTATTTTCAAGACTTAGACTCAATATCCTAGGACAACAATTTTTCTGTTGATGCAAAAATCATCAAATGTATGCAATGAAAAGCTGCAAGGTAGCCTGATTTTTGTTCTATTCATCATGGGAATGAACCATCAATGCCAACATATTTGGGTGGGCAGGTTTATGCTAGGTATGCTCCTATTTTTCTTCCCAACTCAGACTCAAGAAATATCCAAATGACGCTATCTCTTAAGTGTCCTAAGCTCAAAAAATTATCAAAATTTGACAAGCTATTTCTTGGAATCCATGACACATATGAATGCAATGTTTGAACCTACATGGTCATGTGAGGCCCCTCTATAATAACCTATCTCAAATTTTCAATACTTGGACCAAATTTTTTAGGGAAACAATGTTTTTATTGATGCAAAAATCATTAGATGCATGCAATGAAAAGTTGTAAGGTAGCCTAATTTTTGTTTTGTTCATTGTGAGCATAAACAATCAACACCAACACATCCGAGTGGGCAGATTTATGCTAGGCATGCTCCTATTTTGCTTCTCAACTCACCTAAACATTCAAGGCCATACCCTAGAGATGCTATCTCTTAAGTGCCCTATGTTCAAAAGAATTTCAAACGTTGATAGTCTATTTCTCAAAATTCGTGGCACATATGAATGTACCATTTAAACCTATGGGGTCACATGAGACCCCTCTACAATAACTTATATCAAATTTTGAAGACTCTGACCCAATTTCCTAAGGAAACAATTTTTATTGTTGATTAGAAAATTGTCAGATCATGCAATAAAAAGTTACAAGGTAGCCTAATTTTTGTTTTGTTCGTCATGGGCGCAAACTGTTAGCACCAACATGTCTAGGTGGGCACCTCTACACTAGGCATGTTCATGCTTCACACCTTAGCTATCATGAACTAACTGCACAAAGATGTCAGTCCTACAACTCTTCTTCTCTTCTAGGTTGACAAGTAAACATTCATAGACAATGGTACAACATGGACAATAATAACTACCACAAATATATTTGCCACATTCTACATAGTACTCATGACAAATAAAAGTGGGTAGATCACTGTTAAGAATACCTAAAAAATGATAGTACTAATGAACCCAAAACAATCCTAATCAATGCATTGATGATCATAGGGTAGTTCAAATGAAAATGGGGCAGTCCTAATGAACCTAGGTCAACCCTAATTAATGTATGATAGTCCTAGTGATCCTAGGACAACCCTAATGAACCTAGGACAACCCTAATAAATTTAGGGTAGTCCTAGTACACTTGGGATAGCTTTAGTGAACTTAAGAAAGCCTTAATGAATGCAAACATAAATATTTTTTTAGTCTATGCATCTTTTCATCATAATCATGTTACACATACACATGACATTTGTGAACATACATAAGAAGGTCATAAACATAGAATTTACTAGTAAATGCATCTTTCACATCATAATTTGTATAGATTCTAGAAATATAATCACTATTACACATACATGTGACATCATAACCATACATAAGTAGGTCATACACATAATATTTGTTAGTATATGCATCTTTTTCATCATAATAATCATAATTTGCATATATTCTAAACACACAATCACCATTACTACATGTTCTTATGATTTTCCAGTCCTCATCTACAAATACATCATATATATCCTTATGATTTCCTATTTCCTCATTTACAAATTTATCTGATAGCATCAATGCAACACATCAATGTCATCATGTACAAATACATCATATATCATTAATACAACTACATCATGTACAAACACATAAATACATCCTACTATCAAGCTATCCTAGATACACAACTAATACACGTGCCTTTGATATGTTTGCTCCGTAATGTAAAAATACAACCATTGATACTCTCGAAGACACCAACATTGCAATATATAAAAATTGTCAATATTAAAGAAAGAATAATGACTAAAAGTAATTGAACAATGAAAGTAATCTCTAATGTTGGATGCATTGCCATTGTAACCTCATGTCCTACTCCTAGCTTGTGTAGAGAAGTGCTTGCCTATAAATCAAGACCTACATTTGTTAATAATTATTTAAAAACATAAGCAACTTGAACAACAAAGTTTTATGACCATTCTTTGAAATGAAAATAGTGATGTCCTAGTGAAAATAGAGCAGTCCTAATGAACCTAGGACAACTTTCATGAAAATAGGACAGCCACAATGAACCAAAGGGATGCTATTATTAATAATGCATTGTACCTTCCATTCCTTAGAGTCTCCAACCAAAAGAACAACTTCACTTCTTTGATTTGGTAGTTGAATCAATTTTTCCCATGATTTTCCTAACCCCAGCATTCTCAAGCCATGACAAAAACTAAGTTTCTTAACTAAACAAATCATTGGATTTCATTAATTTAATAGAATATTTTAAATCTTTATGATTCACACAAATGTATATCTCTACATAAGCATGATGAACCTAATCAACCTAGGAATATCCTAATGAATATTTGTTAAGAAACATAAACAATGTGAACAACAATTTTTTTTTTATCATTTTTTAAAATGAAATGCACGATATTAAATCAGGTGGTAGGAGTATATCACAAAGATACCTCCTTATGAATTACATCGAATGTACCTACAATGTTCAAGCAAAATTGCTGATGTAATAGTATTGTCCAACAAAAAGACCTACATTTGTTAAGAATTGTTAAGAAACATAAACAACATGAACAACAAAGTTTTACATGACCATTATTTGAAATAAAATGCATGATAATAAATCAAGAGGTAGGAGTATACCCTGAAGATACCTCCTTATGAATTACACCGAATTTACCCACATTGTTCAAGCAAAATATTGACATAATATTATTGTCCACCAAAAAGACCTACATTTGTTAAGAATTGTTAATAGAAACTGTAATGGTGAAAAAGGGGTGACGAGGAGATCAAGTGGAAAGCTTTACCCTCCTCAAGAAAGGAGTGAAAGTTTTACAAAGGATCCTTCAACCTCTCACACGCATTACATTAAAAGAAGGGGTTGAATTCACTAGATCCAATAGATCAATGGAAAGAGATTGAATACTAAGTGAATTGACAATGAATTTGAAAAGTAAATTAACCCCTCTTTTAGAATGGACAAGTTGAATTAAGCAATTTGAGACTAAGTGTAAATATGGTAAAGAAATGATTATAACTTGAGATATAAATGCCGGATGAAGATATGCACCAGGAATTAGCAGTAAAATGCCAAGACAAAGCTCCACTATAAATTTGAGCGAAAGTTGTTGGGACTCAATTGAAAGTGTACTTGGTCCTCCGAAAATCCACGCACCGAAAAGGGTTTTTCCATCTTTGAGAATGAAGCCTAAATCTGCAAATACAGTTGTGTACCTGCAACCTACACACAGAAAAGAGAGGAAATGTTGTTGGGATTAGGGGTTTGCCTTAGGTCAAACCCCGATTTTGGAATTGACCAAATGATGAAAAGTACTTGCAAGTAAATGAAAGTAAATGACTAAAGTAGAATTCACCTCAAGAGAGGATGCAATTGAAATGTTGATAGAGTTGTTTAAAAGGATATGTGAAGTTGAATACTTTGAATGTTGATAGGGATCTCCTCTTCAATGGTTGAATCCTTGACTTCAATGCAACACCTAGCCTTGAAAGGAGATTTGAGATGCTCAATACTTGAAAGGATGCTCTAATTCTTGAATGCAATTTCTCTTAGGATAGCAATTTCCACTTGTTGAATTTATGTATACCTTATTGACTTATTGAAATTATTGAACTCATACAAATAGGAGGGGAAAATGCTCCTTATATACTTGCCAATTAAGGTTATTTGACTGATTTTCCGTCTTAGGCTGAAATAGAAAACCTTTTCCCGCTTCTCAATTGACAAGACTAGTGCAAGATTTAAGTGGAGGGGGCCTAAAATAGGGCAAGGAAAGGGGCATTGTGCCCCTGTCCTAGAAGGATAGGAGCACCACAACCCTGTCTTGCCCTAATTTAGGACAGAAAGTAGGAATAGGAAGTGCAGGATGTGAGGAAATGCATGTTTTACGAGCATGTCTTGGGTTTCCAGTCAGGCTTAGGGATTTGTTTTGCCAATGTGAAGACCCAAATGCGGTAAAAAATTGTAGGGTCATAATTTTATGACGCTAGATTTAGCCTTGACTTTAGCGGGAGTATAACTGTACGCCAATATTATTGATAAAGTACAAGCAAACAAGACTGAAAGACTTTCACCACATCAAGGAGGCAAGATACACAAAGCCTTGAGTGGACTAAGGACCTTACGACTTCAATTGACAAAGTAAAAGGGAAGATCAAGAAGGAGAGAACCATGACTGCAAGTAGTAAAAGGGAAGATCTATAAGAGTAGGGAGGCAGAACTGCACCATATAAAGGAGGAATGTTCGGTGTAGGAAGGAGACCAAGTCCATCATGAGGAGGAGGTACAAGTCTAACCTTAGGAGGGATATTATTGTTCTTCTTAGGAGAAGGCATAGTTTCATCCATAGGAATAGGCTAAGAATCTTCCTTAGGAGGAAGATTAGTTCTATCCATTAGAGGAAGAACTTCATCTCAAGAAGAGTGGGAATATCAAGTGCTGGAGTACGAGGGTGGCTTACGGATAAGATCATATATTTATTCCATTTTTGATAAGATTGAAAGAGAGTATCACTTCTCCGTGGAAGAGATTGAAATTGTTGAGGCCAAAAGTAATCAATAGGAACACCTGGGCTTCTTTCAGTTGGTCGAAAGAAGCTATGATTAACAGTTATGATTTCTCCATTGTGGGGAAATTTCAAACACTTATGGATTGGAGAAGCAATAGCCTTCATGGAAGATAGCCAAGGGTAGCCTAACTTCACATAGAATTATTCAAATGAAGGAATGACAACAAAGTTGACATCTATAGATTTAGTATGAACCTCAATAGGGAGTGTGATAGAACCAATGATAGGACAAGAAAATCCATCAAATAACTTAACGACCACATTAGTATCATCATAGATTGGTTTATGCAAATGTAAAGTGAAAAGATATTCTCCAGTGATGACATTAACCATGCAAGAGGGATCGATAAGCACACCACGACAAGGTTTATCTTGAATCATCGCAACTATGTATAAAGGTCCATTAGGTTCTCTAATAGTCTCACTACGGTCAAATGTGATACATGAATCCTTAGGTGTTTCTTGTTTCTCTACTATATTCACTAAATTTGGAGTCTTGGCAGTATGATCAGAGGGAGAGAAAGAGCTATGTTCAGTCTCAATCACGTTAGAGGTATGAGAGGGTAAAGGATCAATAAAAATCTTAAGATTTTGATTAGGAGGAGCTATTGATTTGTTTCCCTTATCATTCACACCTGTCATAGATATAGTATTATTATCAATATGGTCTTGAATCTTACTTTTTAATGCAAAACATTTCTTAATATCATGACTAGGTTGACGATGAAATTGACAAAAAGAATTATTATCAAAGTAAGGTGAGGCTACCTTAAAAGGGTTAACTGGTTTTATTAGAGGAAGGTTGATAACATTTCTTTGTAACAATTGAGACATAATGCTATGGAAAGATTCATTCAAAGGAGTAAATTGTCTTTCTCTTCTGAAAAATTTAGAAATAGGAGGCACACTTGTCGTAGCATTCACATTATTGTTGTTGATGGTGTCATTGAATTTGATGAGGCCTTTATTTGGTTTGAAGTTCGCAAACAGTTGTTGAGCACTCTCACCCTTATCAGTCAGAGCCATAAGAGTATATTTCTCCAATTGACTCACAGTTAATTGATAATTGTGAAGTGTTGCGCACAACTGTGGAAAGGAAGTAAACTCAAAAAGGAGAAATTTGTCCCTAATGTCTTTTTTCAAATTAGAAATGGAAATTCTTTTAATATCATTATCAAGCACTAGAAAAGAAATTTGAGAATACAAATGCTTATATCTACCAATGAAATCAGTCACTTTTTCTTTAACACCTTGTTTACAATGCATTAAATCAGTCAAAGTGATTTTAGGACCTATGTTGTTTTGAAATTGTTGAATAAAAGAATTTGCTAATTGTTGAAAAGAAGTAATAGAATAGGAAGGAAAAGAGAAATACCATTGTAAAGCCTTATCTCTTAGTGTTCTAGTAAATATTTTGGCAAGCAATCTTTGATCATAAGCAAAGCCAGTACACAAAGTTTGGAATGTTTTGACATGTGTTAAATGATCACCTTTTCCATTATAGAGTTCCAATTGAGGGACTTCAACATGTTTAGGAGGGACAACTCTAACAATATCAAGAGAAAGTGGGATCGCAACATCAAATGTGGGCACACTAAACTTGGATTAACTCATAGAAGCAATTTGTTGTTGCAATGATGACACAATTTGGGCAGGGCTATTAATGGTTGCTTTGGTTGAAGAATTTATGTTAGACATGTTTGATTGAGAAAGTGGTGTGATGTTATTGAAAGAAGACATTGATTGAGAATAGGGTGGTGGAACACTATGGTAAGTAGGCATAGGTGATGATTGAGTAGGAAATGGGACACTAAAAGGAGGGATAGAATGATTGGATGAATTGCCCCCTTGTGTCATATTGATTGGTTGAGAGACAATAGGAATAATCATTGAAGGCATAAATAAAGATGGAGGATTGAATGAAGAAGAGGGATTGCCCCCATGACTAATGGTTGTAGGTATAACATTTTGAGTTGATGTAGTCATGATGTTTGAAGTGAAAGTAGGAATGCTAGCCATTGAAGTGGTCAAAGGAATAGAATGATTGATTTGTGTAGGAGGTTGTGAATAACCTAAGTTCTCAGCACAACTCTTTATAGGCATGACATTAGAATCAACAATATGGGCAATGCCACACAATATATCAATTTCATTCTTATCACTTCAAATCATGCATTTTAGACCTTCAATTAATGGAAGAGCTTCACTATTAGGATATTCTTGGGACATACATAGTTGAAAGTTGTCAAATTGATTGTCCAATTTTGAAAGTTGACCTATGGAAACTCTAGTCAAAGGTTCTTCTTCATCATTAGAATCATGATTTGATTAGATAGGGGTGTTATTAGGATGAGAAGAATTAGCATTATCCTCATTGAAGAAGTCACCCAAATTAGCCTCCATCTCTTCGGGAATTAAACCTTGGGAAGCCTTAATTCTAATACTTCGTCTAATGGGGATAGTAGAGGTAAGACTAATAGTGGTAAAACTCATGCACTAGAGGAAAAATTTGAATTTTGAATTTTGAATTTGGGGAACAAAGTTTGCAAAAAATTGAATAATGCACAAATGATGATTACAATTTGAACTTTGTTGAAAGCATAAATGACACAATTTCCAAAATAATTTTTATGAAAACAAATTGAAATTTCAAAATTAGGGCCAATGGGATACCACTTAACTTTAAAATTAAAATTGACAAAATTTTTAAAATCAGGGTAGATTAATACAATTAACCACTTAATTTTAAATTTTTTCTTGAAAGTTGTGATGTTGAATTTGTGAAGTATTTTTTATTTTAGAGGGATCCAAATTCGACAAAATAAACAAATTTTCTGGATTCAAGCAATTAAATACAGTCATAACAATCTCCCAAAATTTCGAGAAAAAAGCCAAGGACTGTGTTGAAGTTGCACATGGTCCTCCCAACTTTTTCATAAATTTTCAGGGATGAAAGCTACAATGATTTGAGAGCTAACCCCAAAAAATTGATTGATATTACAATCTCTAGATAGACGAAATTAAGGTTTGAATGTCGAAATAGGACCCTATTAAGGTTTTGAAAAAGATAAGAAATTGAATTGCAATTTTGAAAAAGGTCAAACGTAATGGACAAGACCACCTTAAATAATATTTAGAAAACTAAAATTGGTTGAAATTAATTGAAATTTACACAAAATCCAATTAAATTTGAAAATTAGGGTTTTAGGACCTAACCACTGAATTTTAAAATTTTGAATTTTGGGAAAAGGAGGGAAATTGAAAATTTGAATTAATGGAAGAAGACAAGTTTGAAAATAGTCCTAAATCTGAAAACTAAATGTAAATTGAATTTTTTCACAAGTGGAAGTTGATTTTTGAAAATTAGGGTTTTGACAATTAACCACTTAATTGATTTGCAAATTGAACAAGACAAAGAAGAAATTGGATTTAATGCAATTTTTAGATATAAAACAATAGATGGAAATTTTTCCAAAACACAAGTTCAATTCCAATTTTAACAACTAGGGTTTTGAATGAATTGACGATTAAGTTTTGCAAGAAAATTAAACTTGTAAATGAAAAATACGCAATAATGTGAAATGTCAAGCATGTAAGACATCGGGTTCACCAAAATGTAATGGTGAAAAAGGGGTGATGAGGAGATCAAGTGGAAAGCTTTACCCTCCTCAAGAAAGGAGTGAAAGTTTCATAAAGGATCCTCTTCAACCTCTCACACACATTACATTGAATGAGGGGGTTGAATTCACTAGATCCAATATATGGAAAGAGATTGAATACTAAGTGAATTGACAATGAATTTGAAAAGTAAAGTAACCCCTCTTTTAGAATGGACAAGTCGAATTAAGCAATTTGAGACTAAGTGTAAAGATGGTAAATAAATGATTATAACTTGAGATAGAAATGTGAGATGAAGTTGTGCACCTGGAATTAGTAGTAAAATATCGAGACGAAGCTCACCTGTAAATTTGAGCGCAAGTTGTCGAGACCGAGTTGAAAGTGTACTTGGTCCTCCGAAAATCCGCGCGCTGAAAAGAGTTTTTCCATCTTTGAGAATGAAGCCTAAATATGCAAATATAGCTGCGCACCTGCAACCTACACACAAAAAAGAGAGGAAATATTGTTGGGATTGGGGGTTTTCCTTTAGGTCAAACCCCAGTTTTGGAATTAACCAAATGATGAAAATACTTGCAAGTAAATGAAAGTAAATGAATGAAGTAGAATTCACCTCAAGAGAGGATACAATTGAAATGTTGATAGAGTTATTTGAAAGGATATGTGAACTTGAATGCTTTGAATGTTGATAGGGATCACCTCTTCAATGGTTGAATCCTTGATTTGAATGCAACACCTAGCCTTGAAAGGAGACTTGAGATGCTCAATACTTGAAAGGATGCTCAAATTCTTGAATGCAATTTCACTTAGGATCACAATTTCCACTTGTTGAACTTATGTATGCCTTATTGAATTATTGAACTTATTGAACTCATGCGAATAGGAGGGGAAAATGCTCCTTATATACTTGCCAATTAGGGTTATTTGATTGATTTTTCATCTTAGGACGACATAGAAAACCTTTTCCCGCTTCTCAATTGACAAGCCCAATGTAGGATTTAAGTGGAGGGGGCCCAAAATAGGGCAAGGACATGGGCACCATGCCCCTGTCCTACCCTAATTTAGGACAGAAAGAAGGAACAGGCAGTGTAGGATGCGACGAAATGCATGTTTCGAGAGGTGCAAGCATGTCTCGAGTCTCCAGTCAGGCTTAGGGATTCATTTCGCCAATGTGAAGACCCAAATGTAGTCGAAAATTGCAGGGTTGCAATTTTATGACACTACATAAAAATAAACTCCACCATACGTTTCACTCAACAATGGGTAAAATTAAACATGAATATGAATAAGACAATGAATCATACCTACCCCATTTGGTATGAGTTAGATATGCTACTCAAGTGTGCCTGAAGGGTCATCTCTTAGCTTTAGGGTATCCAATATTGCTTCATGATCGACACCACTAACCATCCATAGTTCTTTTGTCCTTGTTTTGACATGATGCTTCACTAACTTAATATTTATTTCTATAACAAGGTGTGAATACATGATAATGGTTTTGTTTTTCTCATAGTTTTCAAATGTAGGTATGCCAATTTTTCTAATCATATATGTTTGCAACCAAGTTCCAACAACAACAAATAAACCTGTAGGATAGATGAACCCATCATCATCTATCATTGGTTATGTTTTCCCTATACACATCATGCCAACCTATAGTCCAATCTCTCTACATTCCCCTTGGCGGTGCAACAACTGCATAAACATGTCCTGGCTATAGAAGATTTGAAAGATGGTCATAGTTAAGTCAAATTTCCATGCCATCATGTAAAGAGGATATTGTTTGAGATAAATGTGTTAGATGATATGAAATCCATGTATCTACCCACTCACTCGATTCACTACTTCATGATGTGTATGTTGTGTGGGTGACATTATGAATTGATAAGTCCCTTAACCTAGAGCTCTGTTCTTTATTGTGGCTATGTGCGTAAGATTATACCCTTGCTAAAGTGAGGGTTAAATGTAATATCATAAATCATTCCCTCCAATGATTTCACACTATGTTTAGCACCCATTTTGGCATATGTGATTGGTCACAAGTAAATGTGTTGATTTTGAGCTCCAGTTGGCAACATAGGTCACATCTTATGGTGCTTGGCCCTTTGATCTACCAAATAGGGAAAGAGTCTAGTGCCTTGTGCTAGTGTCCTCCCAATTCGGCCCCAAATTCGAATGTTCAAATGTTAGCCTCAAGCTCTTAATAGATATGACCTAGTTATCAACCTTTCCCAAGTAATTATTTATGAAAAGGTATTAGTTACATATAAAAGCAATTCCCTTTCTCAATTACAACTCTCCTAACAAGGGATAAAAATCAATCTTACTCTCAAGCACAATTACATCAAGCTAAGAAGTTTGAGGATACAATAAAAAACGCTATCATTTGCAATCAAGTAATTTATCTTGTTATTATTTATCATGAACATGTACCAACATCTCATAGGACTTCATGAGAGCAAGTCAACATCACCTTACTTGGGATTCAAGTAAGGCTTTTACACTTAAGTTAAATAACAATTGACTTATGCATTTTTCACCACCATGAACTTTAACAATAAAAAATGACTCATACATTTCTCACCACTCAAGCTTCTACAATGAAAATTTTCTAACTTAAAAAAATAGAATATAAACTAAATACACATAACTTTTTGGACAAGTTATTTTTTATAGAATAAGTTCTCTTATAATTTTTTATTATATAAAAAAGGATAATAATGCACTATTAAGAAAGAGTAGGTGGTACAAACACATCGTCAAGATCTAAATGGGACCAAGTCCAAGCAAAATTTTCAACAAGTTTTACTTTTTAACCAATAAAATAAAATTGTAAATAAACTAATATTTGCAACAAATGTCGAGGCATACGAGGAACAATCCAGAGTGGACTAATAACTCAATTGACTCAAAAACTTAAACTTAAAAGCAAGTAATAATACGAAGCCAAGTCATGGTAGATTTTAAAAATCAGAACTTTTGACTTGACCAACATGCACGGAGGATGATCTGCACAGGGCCACTTCCTCCAGGAAGCTTCATATCTCTCATAATAGACCTGTTCATCCTCTGTCTCAATGGAAGTTAGTGCCCAACTGCTACTAACTTTATCTATTTAATTCTCCAAACGCTACCATGCTTTGTCACCACTGTGTCTTCATCATTAAGTCTTCTTTATCAAACTATGTTTTGGACCAACAAGATTACGCGGATACACAACTTCCTTTGCCCGATTCACTTGACCACTTCATGGCAAAAAAGTTGTCAGACTAGAATTCCAAAGATTCTCTGCCGACTTTTATTCAGAGTCCCGAATAAATCAATGTATGAAAACCAGGGGGGACTTTATGGGGCAGTGGGTTTTAGTAATATACTATTATAACTACCTTAGAAACATCCAATGGATTTCTAATGGCTTTTGCCCACCATGACCCAGAGATATGCTCTATATATATATGTATATGGGTTCCTAGCAAGTATATTGTGGAGTGTGCATGATTTGGCTTTTGAATTCATCCAAGAAACTTTTGCCGAATCTTGCAGTGAGGTACACCTGGTGTAGGTGCTCTCATCTGATCATCTCCACTTTAGTGTGAGATCCGTATATTTGGATCTGTACTATATTGTTCTGTTCTGTTGCAGATCAATAATTTACCAGATTCGGCTACTTTGTTGGGCTCATACAGAGAGAGTCTGTCTCAGCTATTTGGGTGTTTCTTTACAGATCTTTTTACTATCATGTCAGTGCAGGTTGCTGCAGAGAGGAATGGGAATTGGAATGCCCAATCCATACTTTCCAATATTGTTGCAGAGGGCAGCAAAAACTGTCATGCAGTGATGCCCAATATCAATCCTGACATTAATAACAATGGTTATTTGAAGGTCCCCATGGTTCCAGAGGGCAATGGGAGCTACCATCCATCTCTTAGAAGGTAAGAAATGGATGCTATCAGATTTCTATAATCTATGCTATAATTTTTATCTTTTTATTTCTGGAGTAGATTGTGTATGAAATTTTTATCATCAACATTTCAAATCACATTCTGTGATTCATCGTCAGGATGAAAAGAGTTCTAAAGAGATGTAAGATACTGATGATGAATCATGGAGTTTGATTTGAAACATTGATGAGAAAAAACTCAAACACAATTTAATTCAGGAATAACAAGTTAAAAAAAATGAATTGCTTTCATTTTCCTTTTGGGCATATGCATAATTTCAGTATGCTTACGCCATATTGAATCTACCCATATTTATCAATTAACTCATGGTTTGTGATAATGGTTGCAGGTTAGAGGGGAAAGTGGCCATAATCACAGGAGGAGCAAGAGGAATTGGGGAAGCAACTGTTAGACTATTTGCAAAACATGGTGCAAATGTTGTAGTAGCAGACATTGAAGATGATGCAGGGAAGATGGTGGCTGAGTCTCTGTCTCCTGCAGTGACATACATGCATTGTGATGTAAGCAATGAAAAAGATGTTGCCCATGTTGTAAACATGACAGTCTCGAAATATGGGAGGTTAGATATCATGTTTAACAATGCAGGAATCCTTGGAGAGCAGACGAAAAGGAAGAGTATAATGGATTTTGATGCAGAGGAGTTTGACAATGTGATGGGTGTGAATGTGAAGGGAGTTTGTCTTGGCATGAAACATGCTGCTAGAATAATGGTTCCTAGAAGAAGTGGATGCATTATTTCTACAGCAAGTGTTGCAGGTGTCCAAGGGGGGCTTGGGCCTCATACTTACACAGCATCCAAGCATGCCATTGTTGGTCTCACCAAAAATGCTGCCTGTGAGTTGGGAAAGTATGGGATTAGAGTCAATTCCATATCTCCTTTTGGGGTAGCAACTTCTATGTTGATAAATGCATGGAGAAAATATGATGGAGACATGTATGATGATGTCAATGACCAAGAGCAGGGAATTGAAGAGTTTGTAAGGAGTCTTGCAAATTTGAAGGGCCATACTCTGAGAGCCACAGACATAGCTGAGGCAGCTCTGTATCTAGTTAGTGATGAAGCCAAGTATGTCAGTGGCCACAATTTGGTGGTTGATGGAGGTATTACCAGCATAAATAACTGTGTTGGCTTGTAAAATAATTTTTTATAGAATTTTAGGTGGTATTCTGATCTAATGTAACTATTGTTATTCTAACCAATGTCCAGATTTATACATTGGATTATTTTGAAATATAATTCATTTCAACAGTCAAAGATTAATAGAAAAGAAGGGATGCCGGTATTGACATGTTCTGATGGTTAAGTTGTGGTGTTGTGTGACTTCACCAGGTCATAGCTCTGGGTCAAAAGTGTTTACTCCTCTTTTAAAAAAGAAAAGAAAAGAAAAGAACGGATGAAATCATAGTGTTACCAATCACAAATTGGTGGTGGTTGATGCAAGTATAATCAGACAAACAATGCATTTGTTTGTAAAATAGATTTCTCAAGAATTTTAGATAGTATTTTTGTTTGATATGATTATTGCTATTTTAAACAGTTCATGGTCTAGCACTTTGTGTTATTTTAAAACATAATCCAATTCAACAGTCAAAAAAACATAATCCAGTTCAACAGTCAAAGATCAATATAAAAAGAGCGATGAAGTCAATTATGTTAGTAGTCACAATTTGATGGTTAATGCAGATATTAAATAATTGTAACTACTGCTATTCTAAACAATGCCATGATCTATACATTGAATTATTTGATAATATAATCCAGTTCAATAGTCAAATGTTAATTTTGATCAATAAAAATAAAATATATATTTACTATTTATTAATATAATTAAGATGTCAAATTACTATTGACTATTAAATTACCTTTATCCCCACATGAAAAACCATTCCATTACTATCTCTACTGAATATAAAGGAAACTATATATTTATGATTATAATAAACTAAAAATCATAAAATATAAGGTTAGTGGACTGTAAAATATAAGCAGCTTACAGTAGAATAAAGGAATGTTGCATAAAGAAGAAAGCTATCATCATTTCAAATGGTACAATCTAAAAAGAGAGATTTGTTAGGCCGTTCTATCATGCAAAGAAAAATAATGAAGGAATCATAAAGGACGGTACTTGTGAACGCAAAATCTTTGATCTTTTTCTAAACAACATAGAAATAATCAAATTCGAGAATGAATTATTATTTTTTTTTCCTGCAAATCTAGATGGAACTGCTGAATGTTGAAGAATCAACTGATTGTTCTAAATAAACAGCATTTAACGAAAAGTCATAGAAAAAAACGATTAAAAAGTTCCGGGAATCTTGTCACTTACTCTTTGGTCTAAGATGATGAAGGAATAGTCAAGACGTAGCTATTTCTTTTGCATAATTGATGAACAAAAATACGTGAATACGCTTAAAACAGTTAGCGCACAGGCCGGCCTACTCGTCGTAGGATTAATGGATCACCTTTCACCTTTATTTCATTGCACTGCTTGAAAAGCAAACTTTGTGTTCCCTGTTTTATTCTATCTCTGAACTGCTTTGTTTTCTCAAAATGCTCTGTTTTACTTCATAAATCTTGTTTGATTCATCAATGTTATTACGTAAAACTGTTATTACAAATTTGTTGCTTACAGTAAAGAAAGACTTCCTGTTAGTACATATTATGTTATATGGACTGTGAAAAACTCATGCCAATTAATTCTCAAGATATTTTAGTATTTGCATCTTTTCATAATCTATGTGAAAGAAGTATAAAATATGTAACGAAAGGTTATACATTTTCATGATAATGTTGTGTATATAACATGATAGGTTGGGTGAAGGAAGAATGGTGTTGTGTGAATCAAGTTTATGTCCAATATCTCTTTTTTAAGCTTGATTTTTCAGATTGATTATGCCTAGATTTTCTGAGTCTCTCATAATTTTTTTAGACAATGGCTTCATGAGAATATCAGTGTACTGATCTTTTGATCTACACAATTTCAAGCATATTTCACCATTGTTGATCAATTCTTGATGAAGTGATATCTTGTATCAATGTGTTTACTTTCTTATATGAAAAGCATGATTCTTAGACAATGCTATAACTGAGTTGTTATTCAAAAATATTTTTTCACTTCCTCCTTATCATTCTTCAAATCTAATAACATTCTTCTAATCCATGCCAATTAGCTTATTGTTAACGTGACTACTACATATTTTACTTTTACTAATGAAAGAGTCACTATGGATTGCTTCTTGGCTGCCCATGAAACTAAACAAATGTAACCAAACATGCTCTTTCTATCATCAATACTTCCCCATCACTTGAAATCATTTGGTGGCTTTGTGAACCTTAAAATTATATTTACTCCATATGGCTAGAAGGTAAGAAATGAATTGTAGGTGTAATTTTTTTATTGTGAGAGTAGCTTTTAGATTAGATGTAGATGCTCTTTTAATGACGTTTTGGATCATACACAGTGATCTATCATCAGAAAGAGGAAAGTCATCAGAAAAACATATACAGCTAATCCAGAAGCTATTCTCGAAAAATAAATTGCTTTTGCTTTCATTTTAGGCATATGCATAATTAAATTTTATTTATTTGTCAGTATGCTTGGTCCATATTGAAGATTAATCTACCCATATTTATCAGTCAACTCATGGTACATGATATTTGTTGTAGACTAGAGGGCAAAGTGACTATAATCACAGGAGGAGCAAGAGGAATCGCGGAGGCAACTGTTAGACTATTTGCAAAACATGGTGCAAATGTTATAATAGCAGACATTGAAGACGATGCAGGGAAGCTGGTGTCTGAGTCTCTGTTCCCTGCAGTGACATACATGCATTGTGATGTAAGCAATGAAAAAGATGTTGCCCATGTTGTAAACACGACAGTCTCCAAATATGGGAGGTTAGATATCATGTTTAACAATACAGGATTCCTTGGAGAGCAGGCTAAAAGGAAGAGTATAATGGATTTTGATGCAGAGGAGTTTCACAATGTAATGGGTGTGAATGTGAAGGGGGTTTGTCTTGGCATGAAACATGCTGCCAGAATAATGGTTCCTAGAAGAAGTGGGTGCATTATTTCTACAGCAAGTGTTGCAGGTGTCCAAGGGGGGCTTGGGCCTCACGCTTACACAACATCCAAGCATGCCATTGTTGGTCTCACCAAAAATGCTGCCTGTGAGCTGCGAAAGTATGGGATTAGAGTCAATTCCATATCTCCTTTTGGGGTAGCAACTTCTGTGTTGATAAATGCATGGAGAAAATATGGAGGAGACATTTATGATGATGTCAATGACCAAGAGCAGGGAATTGAAGAGTTTGTAAGGAGTTGCAAATTTGAAGGCCCATACTCTGAGAGCCACAGACATAGCTGAAGCAGCTCTGTATCTAGTTAGTGATGAAGCCAAGTATGTTAGTGGCCACAATTTGGTGGTTGATGGAGGTATTACCAGCATAAATAACTGTGTTGGCCTGTTTATATAGGTGGTATTCTGATTTAATGTAACTATTGTTATTCTAACCAATGTCATGATCTATACATTGGATTATTTTGAATATAATTCATTTCAACAGTCAAAGATTAATAGAAAAGAAAGGATGTCGGTATTGGCATGTTTTGATGGTTAAGTTGTGGTGTTATTCTTGATATCAAGGCTGGGATACTATTGTTGAATGTTTAAACAGAGATGAGGTCCCCCATTTGTGACCTCACCAGCTCATAGGTCCAGATAAAAAAATGTTTACTCCTCTTTAAAAAAATAGAAAAGAAAAGAAAGGATAAAATTAATAGTGTTACCAATCACAAATTGATGGTTGATGGAAGTATTATCAGATCAAATAACTGCATTTGTTTGTAAACTAAATTTTTCAAGAATTTTAGATAGTATTTTAGTTTGATATAACTATTGCTATTCTAAACAATGTCATGATCTAGCATTTTGTGTTATTTTAAAACATAATCCAATTCAATAGTCAAAGGTTAATATAAACAGAGCGACAATTTGGTGGTTGATGGAGGTATTAATAGAGTAAATAATTGCGTTGCTTGTAAACTCGTTTTTTCAAGAATTTTATGTACTATTCCTATCTAATGTATCAATTGTTATTCTAAACAGTGTCAGAGTCTTATGTTACTTTTAAATATGATCCAGTTCAACAGTCAAAGGTTAATATCAAAGGTGTCAAGAAGTCAATTATGTTAGCAGCCACAATTTGGTGGTGGATGTATTATCATTAGTCAAAGATTAATTTTGGTCAATAAAAATATAATACATATTTTTCATTTATTATTATAAATATGATGTCAAATTACTATTGACTATTGACTATTGAAACACATAATATTTAAATAAAAGACTAAATTTTTTTATGCAAAAACTTTTGTCCTCACATAATTTTTTTTTCTAAACTTTATATTTATAATTAATTAAAAATCATAATATAAGGTCAGTGGACTGTAAAATATAAGCAGGTTACAGTAGACTAAAGAAATGTTGCATAAAGGAGAAAATAGTAATAAAAAATGATTTGAAAACTATCAAATGGTTACAATCTAAAAAAAGATTTTGTTAGGCCGTTCTATCATGCAAAGAAAAATAATCAAATTCGAGAATGATTTATTATTTCTTTTTTCCTGCAAATCTAGATGGAACTGCTGAAGGTTGAAGAATCAACTGATTAGTCTAAATAAACAGCATTTCACGTCATAGAAAAAAATGATTAAAAAGTTCCGGGAATCTTGTCACCTACTCTTTGGTATAAAATGATGAAGGAATAGTCAAGACGTAGCTTCTTCTTTTGCATGATTGATTAACAAAAATATGTGAATACGCTTAAAACAGTTAACGCACAGGCCAGCCTACTGATCGTAGGATTAATGGACCACCTTTCGCCTTTATTTCAATGCACTGCTAGAGAAGCAAACTTTTTGTTCCCTCTTTTATTCGAAGTTTCTGATTATTGGAATGGAAAGTGCAGACAATAGAGAGTTTTCGCTCTAAATTTGAGCATCTCGATCAAGGATTCCAGTGTAGTGGATAGAGATCTGTGCGACACACTATAGTATTGTACTGACTAAAACAAAAAATATTTAGACTATACTTTGACGATTGGAAAACTACGAAATTAGAAATGTAGCCACAAATGTTAGATAATTGAAATAAGCAGAAATAAGATAAAAATATAAGAAAACTTCCATGCGGTTGATTATTTCACAAAAGGAAGAGGAAAAATGTTTGGGATTGTTTGGAAACTTGCCTTAGTCAGGTCTCTATTTTGGTGTCTCCACCTTCACAATGACTAGATAGATAGACAGATCAAAAGACAAATAGGCAGATAATTGATTTGATAGTCAAGGGATGAGATGAATCTCATAATGCTAAAAAAGAAAAGACAAGTAGACATATATTATTAGCAAGGGTTGAAGAAGCCAGGGGTTGGTGCTCTAAACATTGTAATCAAATTCTCATTCTGAAGCTAGATTGGAGCAGTAGACTCCAACAACTTTGCTCACCGAGGTTTTTCCCATCTTGGGTTTTCCTCGTACATACCGGTGTCATGTGATGTGCCTTTGTGTGATTGCATTGTGATCTTTTGCTTTATCTCACTGATAGGTTTACTTAGTGTTTGAATTGCTAACTAGTACTCACTCTTAGGATTAAAAGGTTAAGAGTTTTTGGATACCACTGATTCACCCCCCTCTCAGTGGTACATTGTGTTCAACATAGTGATCTACCGGTTAGCAGATTTTCAAACTTAACTTTCAACCACCGGAAGCAAATACTTAAAACTAAAATGCAGAAACATGTAACAAACAACCACAAGATCATAACACCGGTATTTTTACATGGAAACCCAAATGGGAAAAACCACAGTGGGATTTGAACCCACAATATTATTCTACTATGGCCAATAGCAAAACAATATTACAAAATGGGAATACACAGACATTTAGGCACACTGCCTAGAGCTCACTGCTCAATTACAATAACTTGGAAGGCTACAACCCTCAGGGAAGCCTCACTGACTTACAAAGTTGTTACAGTAATGAATTACAATGTATGAACTCAGAAATAACATCTACTATGCTTGGATGAGTTCCGATTAAGTGCAAAAATATTGACTGAAACACCTTCTCTGTTCTACTCTGTTCTTCCCGATACACTATTTCAGTCAGCTATTGGATCAAGAATGTGCATGTGAAACTGTGCCAAAATGGATTCTTGATCATCTGTCGCTCGCATACAATCACATCATTCACCAAAAAGATCGCCCATACCAGACCTATATACTGACAACCACAAAATAGGTCATTTACCATGTTGGTTTTAAGATGTAACGTGTAGTCACATGTCGTCTTGACCGGATCCAAAAAGATAAATGTGGATCACCAAAACAACAACAAAATGATGTGTCTAAGTCGACCCAATCAACAAGAACATGATTCAATGTACTGCAATCACCGAAAAGCTTCCGGACCCAAAAATGTTCTGTTCTTCTTGAAATACTGGTTAACACGTACTTTCCGTTAAGATGAATTACGACCACTAGATCGGATCTCTATGAAGAGTTGACATCAATGACAACCCTAAATGAATAATCATCCATCGGAAACCACCAAACATCACCAGAGACCATCATATGAGTGTCAATTGCCAATATTCTCTATCACTAGGGGTAATGGAGATAATAGTGATTGAAAAGGAAAATCACAATCTAACAAGTTGTGTTATGCTAGGTGATCAAAGATTAGTAGGGCCAACCCCATTGTGAAGGAAATTCACTACCGAATGAGGCGCTCAGTGGAAGCAAATTCATTATTGAAGAGGGTCACTATTGATAGAGATAAATAGATCCAAATTCAAATAGACATTAGTTAGGACCAACCCTACTATTGAGGAAATACACTACAAGCATAAGGTAGGACCTACCTTGCTATGGAGGAGAACCTCTACATACATGATAGATTTTGATAAGCACCATAGAGGGAAAAAATAGAAATCACTACAAGTGACAAGTAGACACTCACCATAACAAGAAAGAAATAGACATGCATCGCTATGAGTAAAAAATAGACATGCACCATTATAGGTGAAAAATAGGCATCTACCACTATATGTGGATGGATAGACAAGGTGCATGTAAGAATGCACACGTGAGAAGAATATGTATTCTCCCCCTTAAAATATTAGCATATTTACTATGTTGATATTTTAAGGAAAAGAAGAAGAGAAGGAATAACAGAGTGAATCTTCAAGAAGAATGTACACCTCCCAAAACAAGTTGTAACTTGCCCCTAGCGTATAGGTGAGGAAAACTATGTTGGAGAATATTTTGTTGCTACTATAGAGAAAATATGATTGCATGCAATATTGTATCACCACAAATGGTAATGAGTAGACAAAAAAAGATACAATTTCCACATAGTGAGGAGAAAAGACAATAGAAATGAAGAGTAAAAAATCCATGAGAGAAAGCTTATCAAGTAAAGAGAACAAGATAGAGGCGAACCTCAATATCACTTGTCATGCGAAGAAGAAGAAACATGTATATTGATAGATGAAAGATTGATGACACTGAAATTAAGAAGTTGTATTTAATCCCTCAAGGACTTACATTCACTAATGGAATGACTAATCACTTGAAGATATGCATCAAAATAAATGTTACGCTTTATCATTTTTATGGAACTTCTTATGTTTAGGAGGGGGAAGAGTAATTAAGTGGGCTTTGAGAAGCCTCAACAGAATATACTCTTGCTCCTGGATAAAGAATGAGAGGTAGGATGAAGTCCTCTCTCTTGTGAAAAAGTTTGATTGTTCACAAGAAGAATAGACATAGAGAAATCACAAAATGGAGGGGATGAAGATAGAGGAGAGGGATTGTAACCTAAAACCAATGTAAAAGAGTTGATTTGAGCTCCAATAGGATCTTAATTTGTTGCTCCATGTGCCCAAAACCATTTCCTTTGTATGTATGGTTAGAAAGAATAATGAATCTAGGACTATAGCATGATTACAACTCCCGAAAAGGCGGAGGATCACCATTAATGGTTTAGTTAATAGTAATTATTCTCACAGTATGTGTGAATGATATTTTTGGAATGCTATGGTGGATAGGGTTGAATTTATATTCTCTAATAAAGGAGTTCATTAAATCCAAGGAATACCAATCATCACTAATATATGCTTCTAATTGAGAAGAAAATGGATTTGAAGAATTCTTTTAAGAAGAAGCATTGTTCTTAGGAGGAATAGAATCAATAAAATCATCCTTGAAAGAAGTATTAGTGGATGATTATAATGATTGGGAGATATAGAAGGAATTTTTGAACACACTACATGAGTGAGAAAAGGGGGGGGCGGGGTGGGTGAGGTTGGGCGGGTTGAATTAGTCTAGACCTCAAACTAATTTTCTTCCGATCTATTAAACTTCAAACCACAATTAACTTATTACTGTAATTCTGTAATTATGAAACATGAGGAGAAAATCACAACAATCACATGAACAATAGATGTACATGAAAAATCCTAAATAAGGAAAAATTACAATGAGAATCACACTCACCTTATGAATAATAGATTATAATGTTTAGGCTTAAGGCCAAGGAACTCAATACCCTTAAATGGACTTGCAAGACTAAGGTGATTAACCTTAGGGAAAGACACAAAGAGTTGCTCAAACTACCAAAAGAAACAAATCTTCTTCTAGTAGGTGTAGAGGATCAATAAATTGAAATGAACAAGATCTCCTGATCAAGAAATTATCCTTGAACCATTGTATCAAGTGACCAATATCATGGCAAACACATCTAACATCAAACCTTGTCTCAAGGATCTTCACAAACTATCTTTCACACTTCTGCTACACCAAATCTTCTAGCACATCATTCACATCTACTTCACATCAATTCACACACATCCCATGCTTAATTCATTCATTCAAACTTATATATATACAAGATTATTAATTGCATAAACCAAATTAACTTGAACATTTCACAAACCAAATAAACATGTCCTCCAAGCCACAACATTCAAGACTACATATTAGAGAACCACCGAACACTCCTTAGACCAATTTTGATAGACATGCTAGTGTTAGAAACAACGATGACTAACAATACCATTTAAACAACATAGGACCTATAAACTTTGTAGTACAATATACACACATCATAAACATTATATATGAAACCAAACTTCATAATCTTCACATACTGAAGGAATGCAAATAATTCTTCCAATATGACCTTAAAAACTCTTTCCTATATAAATATTGTTTCCTACATATTAATACTTCCACTACACCAACTTTCCAAAAACTTCCCAAACTTTCTCAATATCACTACTAGAACACACAACAACATTAGAACTTTCACTTCCGAACCATCTACAACATCCACACTATGCACAATGACATCAATGACAACACCATATAGGTTGGCATCAATGAAAACACAATCAAACATAACTCAAGTTTCCAACACTCTCTCCCTTTGTCATTGATGGCATTACCTATACCACCAACAACGAATAACACTAAAATCACAACCGATCTCTCTCCCCCTTTGACATCAAAGAAAAAGGGTGCAACAACTATTGAAATCTCTCTCTCCCAATTTCTAATCAAACTCTAATATCTACAACACACACTATTCTTCGTGAGAGAAGCTACCACATCAATCGAGGAGAAAAAGATGAACTTTAGAACTCCCTCTGGATAGATGCACCACTTAAATGCATCTAGTTTGAAGGAGGGGAAATAACCCCCAACTTCTACTAGAGATAATCAAGGGTATCCTTCACCAAAGCCTTAGTAAAGATATCTACAATTTGTTTCTTAATAGTTACATACTCCAATTTGACTTCCTTCTCTGCAACCTTCTCTCTTAAGAAATGATATCAGATTGAAATATGTTTACTCCTTGAATCCATCACTAGATTCCTTGAAATGTTAATTGCACTAGTCTTATCACACATAATAGGAATTGCCTCATCATACTTTACCTGAATATCTCTAAGAGTTTGCTTCATCCACATGACTTGAGTATAGAAAGATTTCATTTCAATTTATTATGTCTTTGTAGTCGATAATGATACCGAATCTTGTTTCTTACTCAACCAAGAGACTAATTTTTCTCCCAAGAAAAATGCACCACCACTTGTACTTCTCCTGTCATCTTCACATCTAGCCCAATCAACATTCGTATATTCTTTCAAAGTGAAATCATCATCCTTCTTATACCTTAATCTATAATCCAAAGCCCCTTTCACATACTTAAATATCCTCTTTACTTCTTGATCGTGTTATTTTTTAGGATTAGCTTGATATCTAGCAACCAAACAGATAGCCTGCGTAATATCTGGTCTTAAGGTAGTCAAATACAACAATCCTCTGATCATAGGTCTATATTGTTTTTGATCAACATCCAAAGATCCATCATCTTTACTTAACTTACAACATGTAGCCATAGGGGTTGCAATTGATTTAGAATTCTCCATCCCAAACTTCTTCAACATCTCCTCGATATACTTGGTTTGAGAAATAAAAATGACTTTTTCGATTTGAATAACTTGAAGCCCAAAGACAAATGATATCTCATCTATCATAGACATATCAAATTCCTTATGCATATATTATGAAAACTTCCTATATGCATTATCATCTCCTCCAAATATGATATCATCGACACACACAACAAAAAACAATAATTATCACCTTAACTTTGAAATAAAGGCTAATATCTATAGTACCTTTTTTCTTAACTTCTTTTGCAACAAATACCTATCCAATCTCACACACCAAGATCTAGGAGCTTGTTTGAGTCCATAAAGTGCATTCTTGAGTCTACAAACCATATCTGGATCTTCTAATAGCTTGAATCCATCTGGTTATTCAATTTATACATCTTCTTTAAGTTATCCATTTAAGAATGCTAACTTGATATTCATCTAATATACTTTAAAGTTCTTGTAAGCAACAAATGAAAGAAACATCATTATAGCCTCCATTCTTGCAATTGAAGCAAATGTATCCTCAAAATCTATGCCTTTAACTTATGAATAACCCTTACACACCAAACTTTCCATGTTCCTTGTGACTTTTTGATCTTCATTCAGCTTGTTCTAAAACACCCACTAAGTTCCTATCACATTCTTATCCACCGGTCTAGGTACTGGTTCCCATGTCTAATTCTTCTCTATATAATTCAACTCCTCTTCCATTGACTTAATCCAACTTTCATCCTTTCTACCTTCCACATAGGTCTTTGGTTCCACCTGATATAAGAAACAATAATTTTCTTGTTCATTGGTTTTTGCAAGTCTTCTTGTTTGAAATCCTTTATTCTTGTCTCAAATGATTCGTTCCTCTGAATGATTCTTTCACATATACTTTGTTGGTGTCTTGGGAGCCTGCTTAGGTTCTTTTTCTTTTGCACTTGTCTCTTCTTTTTCTTTTGGATCATCCTTCTCTTCTAACTATGATAACCTCTATTTTTATCTTTGATTTAGGTACAGTCTCAGTCTGAATCTATTCTTCACTAACTTTGATATTTACACTTTTCATTATCTTATTTAGCCTCTTTTTATAACACCAACACGCATCACTCCTTGTAGAGTATCCCAATAATATGCCTTCATATGATATTGCATCAAAATTTCTTAGATGTTCCTTATCTATCCTTATGTAGCACTTGCTTCCAGAGGTGTTGAAATACTTGACCATAGGAGGTCTTCCATTCCATAGCTCATATGGTGTCTTTGTGTGATTCACTCTTACTTATAACTTGTTAAGAATGTAAACAAAAGTATGCACAACCTCTTCTGATCCACATTAGGTAAGTTAGCACCCTTCAATATAGTTCTATCCATTTAAACAACAATCCTATTCTTTCTTTCAACAACTCCATTTTGCTGAGGGGTCCTAGGAGCAAAAAACCATCTTCTAACACCATGCTCTTCATAGAATCTATCAAATTGACTTGAAGTAAATTCTCCTCCTCTATCATACCTTAAAAAATTGATCTTAGTATCTACTTGATTTTCTACCATAGATTTGAACACTCTAAACTTCTCTAATGCTTTAGATTTTTCTCTCAAGAACGTAACCCATGACATTCTAGAATAGTCATCAATAAGAAACATAAAATACCTTTCGCCATTCAGTCATCTTGTCCTTGTAGGTCCACAAAGATATATGAGAACCAACTCCAAGGTTTTTGAAGTTGAATACTCTTTGTTCTAGAATCATCTCCTTGTTTTCTTTTCCAATTGACATTCCTTGCATATAATATCTATAGGTTTGATAATCTTTGGTAAATCTCTTAAAACATGAGTAGATTTTATCTTCACCATATTGTCAAAATTGATATGTCCCATCCTTTTGTGCCATAACCAGTATTCATTGTTTTGTGCCAACATACAACTACTTCCACTATTATCCTTTACATAGTATACATTATCATTAGCTCTTACACCTTTTGCAACTAATATCTTGATACTTCCTTTTTCTAATCTCACATCAAAACCCATGAAATATGAGCTTATAACCCTTACTACACATCTGAATCACACTCAAAATATTATGTCTCAAACCCTTAACATAATAAACATGACCAATCTTATGCTTACCATCAATAGAAACAATACCTTTACCACAAATAGGTGTAGCTTCCTCACCTACAAATTCTACTAATCCACCATCATAATTCTTAAAATAATGAACTTTCCTTTATCACCTATCATATGATTTGAACATACCAAATCAATTATCCATGCCTTAGGCTCAACTTTCACATGCAACACAGTCTTCACATTCATTGAGTTTTCATTGTTCTTCAAATATTCTGAATTATCAGACCTTTCATCAATTTTTCCCTCTATAGCTAAAAACAATGATTCTTCATTTGAGTCATCGCCATATTATTCTTTAGATGAATAGGTCTCCATTGAGGAAAAATTCTTCTTAGGTTTGTCTCTATCATCTATTCTCTTATTTATATTATTCCATATGAGATTATCTCTTCCCTTGTTATCATGATCAGATTTTCTACCATAATGTTCCCTATAAGTATATTTAGAAGCATAATGACCAATTTTCCACAATTGAAACACTTGAAGGGTAACTTACCTTTGTATAGTATTTTCACAAAGTTTTCTTCTCTCTCATCCATGCCATTACTTGCTATAGGTTCATCTTTAGTATTATTGGTAGCTTTCAATGTTACTTCTTTCTTATCTTTTCTCAAATCATCTAGCTCAACAATATCAAAGGTAGAGAGTGAGCCATAGAGCTAATCCAAAGTGTACTTTTCTATATCATGACTTTCTTATATCACATACTTCTTAGCTTGTAGAATGTAGGTGTTAACATCACTTTTATCACAACTTCACTTTCTTCTAATTTACCACCAATACCCTTAATTTCACCCACAAACTATTTAATCTATGTAGATAGCTTTTGTAGCAAAGGAAATTTGTCACCTCAAGGATGATAAACCCAAGAGAAAAAATCGATCCTCCAATACCTCACTTATACTAGCACTAAGGATGAGCTAGGGGATGGAAATGATAAACTATTCTAATAGATTGCAAGCTAAGACTCTCAAGCAATTTTGCTAAGGCTCTATATCAATATGAGCACGCAGGTATGGAACACCAACACAACGTGTTGTTGTCTTGTATGGATGAGGTATAGAGACCATACGAAAGGTTTCAGGAAGTGACTAAACTATTAAATTGACAATACAAAAAATGAAATAAACAAAATATTGTAGAATACAAAATGATTAAAATAAGAAGAACGAGAACAAAAAAAAAATTATAGTTGGTCCGCAATTGAAGCCTCCCACAAGAAAACAATCCTTCCACCATCATCAACCTACACACAAGCAAGAAGGGAAAATTTTGGGGTTGTGTTTTGGAGTCTACCTAAGTCATACCCCTATTTTGGTGTTTCCACTACCATGGACAACCCAAAGAGATAGCCATGAGAATGATAAAATGATAAAGATAACATGGAATTGTAAATAGATATGAAATAGATGAATGCAAATATATAAATGAATTAAAGAAAGAGGTGAGTAAACTCCCCTTCTATGACCTCTGAAGATGGCACTACGAGTTGTTTGAAAGATTGCAACAATGGTGGATTGTGAAGTGATGGAAAATGTATAAATGTCGCTCAAGAAGATCGCCAAATGCTCTAACCTACAAGAAGTGATTTTAAAAATGCCAAAAAGATCCCAAAATTCCATCAAATGAGAGAGTAATAGGCTTTAGAAAAAAAACAATGTCAGCGGGCACATGTAAGGGTGTTACAATTTCTTCCAGGCCCAAGCGTAATTCTCAAACAACCACCTGCAGATTGTCAGATTCACAGGACACTAGTGCGTCGTGCAGACGCCTCTGATCCTGAAGGTGATAGGTTGACAACGTTGGTGAAATATGAATTTGAAGCTGACAAAGTGATATCGAGTGGACAAAAGGACAAAGATGGCAGTACATGACCTCCGATGATATGGAGGAAGTTGCCATTTGTTGTGATGAATTATACAAGGTGTAATTTTTGATAGTACATTTTGCCTCCACTTTAGTGAGCATGTTTGTGCTGAGAAATGTGAATAAAAAGTAGAGGAAGATAAAGGAAGAGTCGTGACAGGGAGGCAAAATTTTGTTGATTAGACGAGATTTCCCCCAGCGAGAAGTTTGAAATAGATATTGCTAACCCATATATCGCAAACATGCTAACTGTAGACTACCATGTTGGATGGTTTAAGATAAAAGGATATATTAAGATGGATGATATATAAGATAGCATAACAAAAATGAACCTCTCTTGGAGGAAATCCCCTTATTATGAATAAGATACAAGGTAAGCAACCACCGTGATATGAAATATGTCAGTATGGATAGAAAAGTGCGTTATGCTAGATAGCCATACGACAGAGAAATATTGCACTAGCATGGGTATTGATATGCTAGATAGCCACCCATTAAGGTGATAATTTATATGCTAGTATGGATAAATATACGATAGGGCAAGATTTTTCTGGCATGGGTAGTGATACACTAGATAGCCATGCGATTGGGCGAGATTAAAGATAGATTTGATAAGTAGTATATTTGCCCCTACCAAGGCGAACAAAAAAGATAGATCAAATGGTTTCACCCCATCTAGGAAAAAAGATCAAGTGGTTTGGCCCCCACCTACGTGAGTATGGTAAAGAAAAAATTAAGTGGTTTAGCCCCCACCTAGACAAACATGAAAAGGCAATCAACAAGAAAAATAAATGCAAGAAGCTAAATGACAAATGAAAATCATACAGAAATGTAGATATGATGCCCCCCCTAAAAATGATATGCATGAAAGGCATGTCATTCTAAGGAGAAGAGTAGTTGTGACATGTCAACATAGCAAGAGGTTTTCATGGAATTCCACCATTAGGTGGTGACACATAAATGTCCACCACATTGGTACTGAAATGCAAGAGGACATGGAGATCCGATAGTTTGACAATAGCAGTGAGAAAAAAATATGTAATACAACTACGAGATGGGTATATTGTCATAGCGCCAATGTTCTCAGATTTGAAGAAGAGCACATGAAGACAAAGATACAATTAAAATTCAGGTCAACATGGAAGAAAGCAAAAAGATGCCCTCAACACTTTGCATCATTCCTGAATATTGAAAAGCAAGTGTAATATAAAAAATCGCATCCTATTTAATTCATCACAACAAATGGAACCTTCCTCCACGTCATCAAAGGTCATGTACCACCATCTTTGTCCTTTTGTCCATCGGGATCACTTTTTCAACTTCAAACTGGAGTTTCACCAACTCTGTCGACTTGTCACCTTCAGGGCTATAGCGCGACACATAGACATCCACGTGGCATGCTAGCGGCCTGTGAATCTGACAATCCACAGGTGGCCATTTGAGTGTTTTCCTGCGCTTGTAAGGAATCGTAATGCCCTTGCATGTGCCCACTGATGTTAGTTTTTCATCTACGGTCTATATCTCTCCCATTGAAAGGAATTTTTGGGACCTTTTGGCATTTTGAGATTACTTCTTGCAAGTTGGAGCTCTTGGTGATCTTCTTGAGCAACATTCACAGGTTTTCCAACACTCTATAGTCCACCATTGTTGTAGTCTTTTGAGTGACTCATAGTGTCATCTTCATGAATCATAGGAGGGGATTTTACTCACCTTTATTCAATTTGTTTACACATTTTGTATCTCTTTAATTCAAATCTATTATCATATCTATATTGTCTTTGATCTTTTTATCATTTTATCTCTATCATTTTATCTTTCCCATGGCTATCCTTTGGGTTGTTTGTGATGGTGGTAAGACCAAAATGGAGGTCTAACTTAGGTAGACTCCAAAATACAACACCTAACATTTTCTCTCTCACTTGTGCCCAGGAAGACAATCATAGGAGAGTGATCACTTTGCGGGAGGCTCCAATCATGGACCGATTGTGAGTTCCTTTCATTTCTTTCCTTCTACTTTATCCTAGTTGTTTCGTATTTCATATTTATTAACTTAGTTTTATTAGTTTTTGTGTTTTTATTACATTATAATTGTGTCTGGTACTCTCTATATGGTTTTTGTACCTTGCCCATACAGGACAAAAGCGTATCGTGCTTGTGTCCTAGACCCGCTCACTTGTCCTTTGGATAGAAGTTTGGTAGATTCCTCTAATTAATTTAGGGAATAATCTAATTAATTTTATTTAAGTAGTATGCTTTTAACCTGAAAGCATGTAAGGCTACCTACTTCATTCTTGGATGAGAGACCAATATTTCGCACATATTACAGAGAAAAATTAACTTACAAACCGCTTCAACACAAGAGATGGAAGTAATTGAAGAAAAGTTTAGAACACCATTCCAACAATTCAGATAAGAAAAGAACAAATAAGAGAAACCAAATCTATTCTCAAACACAAATATTTTCCTAAAAACAAACACTCATAGGAAGGAGTCCCAGAAAAATAATAATTTTCTGCAATAGAAAGGTCATTACTGTTGTTTGATTAGATAAACATATGCAAAGATATGTGTCTACACAGATTCAAAACCCACAGATTTTCCTTCTCCCCAAAACAGTATGATCTTTTATATATATATATATATTATGTGACAAAGGCACGACAATACATCTATAAATCCTTTCCAATTCCAGATTTGAAAATCTGATCCTTCCTTCCACCCAACAAGACTTATACAAAACAGAGGAATATAAAACCAAAAATTAACTAAAATTCTTTACATAATCTAACCCCTATTCCATCTATCTTCCTTTAATTTATAGTTTTTAGAACAGGGGAGGTCTCCCTGAAAACTCGACCTCCCCCAAAACAGTTATGAAACTAACAAAATACAATTGGGACAGATGTCCCGAAGTCTTTGCATAAACATGAAAATCACATAAACAAAAACAGGGCCTGGATCAACACATTATGCCGCTTTCCCATCATCATCTTCTTCTCTGCTTTCCTGGGCGTCATGGGCAGTTGTGAGTTCCTAGATTATAGATTGGTTCGGAACCTTCATCGCATTGAGCTTTGCCTTCGCTACTTCCTTGTTCCACCGGTGCTTCACCATCTTTTCGGCATGTTTTGGTAACTGATCATTACCAATAAAGGTCATGGACTTGATCTGAGCAACCCGTGTTATATCCTCTGGAGTGAAATTGCCCTTGGCTTTGATTTTCTCCATGTATATTCGAAAAACTTTAATCACATCCTGCGTGTTCAGCCCGCAAATCCCCAACTGCCAATCATGGTCAGGGTTAACCACCTTGTTGTCATTAACTATACTGCGTTGGAGGTCTTGGAGTTCATACATAGAAGTTTTAGCATCGGAGATCATAGACTTGAAGGTAAGCACCCGCCACATTATAGTCTTTTTCAACACGAATAGCTGACATTCATTTGTCACCAATTTGATTGAATGCTCTGTCAGAAATCGGGTAACTCCATACTCTTCTATTTTCGTGAACATCGACAAGACGTTCTCCCATTTGTGTTCCTCTTTCACCCATGGTGAAATCTGGTTTTGAACTTCTACGATGAGGCTCTGTATTTCATCACATAACTTTCGGGAGTCAGTGATATACTTCTCTCCGTCCTTGACTATTCCTTCAATCCATCTCTCCATGGCCTTTGCAATACTTTTGGCCTGTTAAACCTGGCTCATTAACTTCTTATTTTCTAGTGAAGTCGGGTCAAAGTTCTCCGTAGCATGAGATATAGGGAGTGCCCCAAAACAACCAATGATGTCAATGAACTAGGCAAGAATATTTATGTGTCTCTTTAGCTCTCTCTTTTCCCGCCCGTCTTTCTCCGATCTGGTGAGCATTTTCTTTGCCGATACCTAGAAGAAATGATTATCTGAGTCCCTACTCATGTTTCTCAGCTCCACCTTAGTGATCTCAAAATCATCTACACTAGCCTCCTTGTTTTCATCCTTGGACTTGTATGAGGCAATTTCAGCGACCCATTTTCCAGTTCTTTCATCATTATCCAGGCGAGCTGCTGTTTTGAACTTTTTCAGCTTGGGTCCCTTCTCAGTATACTTCACGACCATCTCCTAAATTTGAATAGTCACAGGAAGGAAATTCTGCTTTTTGTTTACCGAAGTGGTTAACCACTTGGGAGTTGCACTGGAACTGGTTGTTCCTTCGATCACTTTGAAAGGTGGTGTCATAGCAACGGTTACCGCATGGGACTCCAAGGCATTAGCAACATCACTATCCAGGTCTTCAACTTCAAATATTTGGGCATCAAGAATTGTATCCTTCACCTCTGCATCCTTAGCTTGATCCATCCTTCTCTGAGAAGCACTTCATGACCAGGTATGTCGAGGAGTACAGAAATCCAAAGTTGAATTAGGCTTGTGTCTAACCTGAGGTGACTTTTTATCTTTACCTTCACAGTTGAGCAACCAGATGACTACCGACGATTAAAACTTCTATCCAGGAAAAATAACACCGCAGCAACGAGGAACAAATTTTCAGAGAGTTAATCCTTCATACTTCGAAAAGCCAACAATTGACGTCACTTAAGATATGGTTCACCTTCCTCATATTTGGCAATCAATGCACCATCAAATCATTTAACCTGCAGGACCCACCAACTTTGAACACATATGAACATCTTGAACAGACTTCATTGGGGTTCAAGTAGCTCAAGGTATACACTGTGCTCAGGGGAAATCCTTTCTGGGAGTATTAATTATGCCAAGCTGCTGACCATTTGTTCTGTGTTGAACATGTTGAACATGTTTGAACCTTTTGAACTCGGTTCAATGAATTCAACGCTTGGAGAGAGATGACGTAACACGTTATCTAACAAGAAACCTTAAAGAGCCATTGCAAAACACTTAAAGAAAATGTTAGTATGAAAAATCCCCTGAACACCTAGGAACCTGTGGAACCTAAATGAACCTGTTGAACCCGGTTCAAGATGGTTCAAAGTGTTCATAGAGTTCAACCAATTACTAAAACTCAGCATTTTTTTTGATTGGAAGACGATTTGCAAATGGACTAAGGGCTTGAACCGAGGTATTACAAGAAAGACTAGGACTCCGAAAGGAATTTTTAAAAAAAGGAATTTGTTCTTATTACGAAGGAAGAATGATGTGGTAACACAATAGTAAGCACTTTGAGAGATATGTTGATCTTAGATAGACAAGGCCTGGAGATATTGAGGGTATTATCTATGATTGTTAGGGGCCATGTGCCTTTAGCTAGTGCCTCTCCCCAGGATGACCATGTTGGCAATTGGCACTCATCTGATGTCTTTTGATGGTTGATTATTGGTTTAGGGTTGTCATTGATGGCAACTCTTCAGGAGATTCCCATCCGATAATCACTGTTATTGATTTCTGGAAGAGGATGTCAACTGGTATTTCAAGATGAACAAAGCAATTTTGGTCCAGAAGTTTTTGGTGATTGTGGTGTATTAAATCATGTATGGGATGATTGGGCCGACATAGAGACATAATTTTATCATTGTTTTGGTGATCCACATTTATCTTTAGTGATCCGATCAAGCTGACATATGACTACATGTTACATTAGCAGGTCGACTTGATAAATGATTTATTTTGTGATAGCGGATATATAAGATCGATGTGGGAGATCTTTTTGATGGATGGTATGATTATATGCAAGTGAGTGGTGATCGAGAATCCTTTGTAGTGCAGTTTCATGTGCACATTCTTGATCTGGTAGCTGATTGAGACAGTGAACAGGGCAGAACAGAGCAAAATAGTAGAGGTGATTCAATTAGTGTATTTGGCACTTAACTGGAACTCATCCAAGCATTGTAGATGCTATTTTGGAGTTTATTTGCTGTAATTCATCAGTGAAATTAATCAATAAGGTAGTGATCCTTTTGGGGTTGTAGCCCTTATTGTGATTAAGAAGTGAGCTCTAGGCAGTGTGCCTGAATGCTTGTGCATTCCCCATATTGCAATATTGTTTTACTACTGGACATAGTGGAATAATATTGTGGGTTCAAATCCCACTGTGGTTTTTGCCATTTGGGTTTCCATGTAAAAATACAGTGCTATGATTTTATGGTTGATTGTTTTATGTTCTTGCATTTTAGTTTCATGTGCATGCTTCCGGTGGTTTAAAGTTGTCTGAAAATTTGCTAACTGGTAGATCATTGATTCATCCCCTCTCTCAGTGATCCCTGATTCCAACAAGTTAGTCCAATACCTATAGTCCTTAGCTTGGTGTTGGCATGCTTGGCTCGATAGTACACATGGTTGATCCTATTGATGGTGTTTTGATGCACTATCTAACATAGAATAAAATACCAAGTATTCTATCCTCTCTTGACAAAAATACTCTCAAATGTAGAAGATTTGTGAAGTATCACTTGAGATGACTCCAAGGTTCTTCTATGTTAGGTCTCAACATGTCAGATAGCTTCAATGGTATTGATGTGCTTTGTTGTACTTGCAAGGGGACTTACGTTTAACGTGGGACTTCACTGACTTAATTTTTTTTTTTAAAGGAAAAAAGGATAAGGGTTGAAGAGAGATCTAATTCTAACTCTAAGAATGTAAAAGCAATGGACGATATTTGATGAAACTCTAACTAAGTCTTGTTTCGACATGCAATGAACATCTCCACAAGGCTAGTGCAATCTTCTAAGGAAAGCTTTATGATTTTCAAATCACCACCACAAGCATAAATACCATCATGTTGATGCATATCAATGAAGGAATGATAATTGAAGTTAAGTATGGGATAATATAGATCCGGTTGACCACGCAAGGCACTTTACCATCAGTAAAGCGTTAATAGTATGGATACACAAATTTCACCATTGATCACACATAGTTCTTCCTTTCTTTTAAATTACTTGAAATCAAATTGAGAAGTATAGAGAACATGAAAGTTGTTGAATCAACACATAGAATTCACCATTTCTTCAATGAAGTTTACATGTCTTTTGCAACAATGTCTTTGCAACAATCTTTGCCTTCTCTTTCTACTCTACTCTAAAATACTATCTATCTAATGTATATTGACTACTAACTATTAACCTTGCAAATGAAGAAATGAGGCCTTTTATAGTGCCCTCTTTACATTCCATTGGCTCAGATCGGTTTGAGATCAATGGCCAAGATTACAAGATAGAAACCCTAATTAGGGTTTGTTGATCCCATTACAAAGCATTAAATGCTTGACCAATGACATGATTACATTTGAGAGGACACATGTCCTTTTGTGAAAATTCAACCAATAGATGGCGAGGGTAGGTACATCAAACTTCATGCCTTGTAGTAGTCATATGGATGAGCTAGGTTCATTGAATCTGGATGCCTTCCCTGGAAATAATGTGATATGTAATGATGAATAGGTGCCACCTCAATTTACTTGATCTATGTAGCTCATCACAAGTGTGCAATTGAATGCAACATATCTCTTGATACTCAACATGTGCGAGTGCTTGATGTGGTGATGACTCCGCTCATGTCGACCTTCTAACTTTGATTAACTCTTTTGAAATCATCGCTTCGTCTTGATCACCTGCATTCATGAGCTTTCACCTGGCTATACTGGTAAAGATTCTTGGATTTCCAAAGGAAATTCAAGATTGTAAAAATTCTTCTTGAGTATGTGGCGCTAATGCTTATCTTTTGCTTTGATGTTGATAGTTGTTTGTCACATTGATTGCTTGCATTAGACCCCATCGTCACCTATACATGATCCTCATCATTCCTTGAAATTCATCAATCCTGCTTCTCTCTGTGTGATCTCGCAACTTGACGATAACTTTCTTTGACAATCTGTCTCTCTTTCACTTGTTTTCCTTCGCGTGGAGGAGATGTCATATCTTGCTCATCGTCATCTTCAATATTTATGTATGTGTCAGTACCTGTTGTGTCATTGACTGGCTTGGGTGACACTACTCTCTCTTGTAAATGTTTTTGTTTTCACTTATCTGTGACGATTCGATTTGTCTCCATCTGGTGTGGTATTGGGATCGTAGTGTCTCGTGCATTCAATGGTGAGCTCATTGCACTGTACTACTAAAGAGAAGTCAACTGCCTTGACAATGCCACTTTTCATCATTGCTCTCACACATCTTGTTGGTTTGGTGGTGTAAAGTGTGCCTTGAAATTTCTTCATGTTAATGCATCCAAGGTTCGTGTCACCTACGTTGCCCCAATATGATGTGATCTTTGATTCCGTGATGATGCTTCCTGAGTCGTCCTTGATAAGCACCTGTCATGATCTCGCCATCATGCCCTTGGAACAATTGGCTAGGTTAGTGTCACATAATGGTACTCGCTTGTGAATAGATAAATTGATTACTAAAGTCAATTATGCAAAGAACCTTAATGAGACTTTACAATCCCAAGTGACACCTTTAACCATTCGATGTAATCATCTTAATAAAAAATAATAGTCTTTTCAAAGCTTATAAGATGATCAAAATAAAGAAAAAGAATCCTTATTATTGGTTAAGTTACAATATATATATAACATTGGAACATGGTCTGGTCTTTTAAAAATGTATATATAAAGCTTCTCAGACCTACGATCTCTCAAAATAATCAGATATACGTATGTTGCAAACTCGCTGATCAAAAGGAGTCCAAGGTCACTTCTCATTTTGTCTCAGATTTAGATCACCTGATCGGAATTTGTCCTTAGTAAGTTGAGTTCGATGGTTATACTTTGTCGATGAGGTTGAAATGCAATCCTTTCTTCACTTCTAGATAAGGTTGCTGTGTTGATGTAACCAAAGTCATGACCCACTATTGCATTGCTATGATAATGATCAAATCTGCCATCCAAAAGAAGACCAACCTGATAATCAGAATCGAGCCCTATGTGGCTTATGCATTCGCTGTTCATCTTAATCACCGAGATGATTGAGCTTATCATTGAATGCCGAATCAACCTTTTTGTCAAATTTACTACATGCAAAGATGAGTTTGCTGCCTCTTCAAGATGACTTTTGTCTATACTTAGAGCGAATAACATGCCGATCCTTAGATAAGAATCGCCTTCATGACTTCACTGAAACCACATTATTACCAAGTCCAATCGCTAATGAAATCGCTTCACAGATCAGAATGTAGTCACTTCGCCAATAATTAAGAATGCGATCAGGTATACAGCACGACTTCCACGAGCAAAACCAATTCGTTAATCTCTGAATGCAATCGCTATCTGATGTAAGAGGATCACTGTAAGTCGAATTCATTCATCGCTGTCTAGATCGAAGTCACAGTTGCCACCAAGCAGTTCGCTGATAATTGGAGGTCGAATGTTGCAGATGAAAAGCAAATTGATCACAATTTGATCAAATGAAATGATCAAACTGAAACTTATAATCGATACAAGAGGTCAGTACCTCATCACGGATGTTGAGCGCATTTCGTTAAATGAATTGATGCCGACATGTAATGGATTGAAAAAGTAGATTTTAAATGTAAGGCATCGAATATTAAATCCATTATATAAAAAGTCGAACTTTGCACCTTTGAATTTGAAAGCTGGCATACCCATTATTAAAGGTGATCCCATGAGGATTTCATGTAAGGATCTGATCTCATCAGTCATCTTAATGATTCATGTCGACTTCACATAGGGCATCGATTAAATATTTGAGCTTGAGCGACCCCTATCATTGAATATCCTTTATCGCACTTTGATTGTCGTTGATCACCGCATAGAAGCCGCTTTGTACGAATGCTAAGGTGGCATCATTGGACGTTTCTCCTTCATGTTCATCGAATAGCCAAGTACAAAGTTCGCCACTTTCATTAAATATCTCTTAATCGCTTCGTATTGAGATGCGTTAAACCTTGCTTGAAAGTTGTAAGTTAGCCGCCTTGAGCTTCATCGAACATGAACACTAAATGCATCTCATTAAATGTCTCTTTATCGACTCCTTGAGTCGTCATGTTGAACGTGATGTGAAGGATACATTGTGCAATGCAAGTGTGGGTATAGCGATCGTAAAGTGCTTGCAAGGCATTATCTTTTTTCTTCATTGCATTGATTTCACGACTTGCATCGCGTAATGTCTCATCAAGTGACACCCAAACCTTATACATTTATTCATTCTTCATTCGCCGCAGGAATGTGAAGGTGAAGTGCGAAGGCGATGCGGGACAACAACGCGAAGGCAAAGTGCAACAACAACGCGACATCGCTGCACAACAACAACGCGACAGCAATGCGACATCGCTGCGTGATAACAAAGTGCAACAACAACATGACATCGCTGCGCAACAGCAATATATGTGAAAGCAATGGATGAAAGTAGAGCACAATGACAACACGCGACGTATGTAAAAGCAAAGTGTGACATATGTAAAAGCAAAGCGTGACATACCACCATGTCTTAGTGAAAATTTTCAATTTTTCAAAATTTTGAATTTTTTGATTTTTTGAAATTTTGAATTTTTTTGTATTTTTTGAATTTTGAATTTTTTTGTATTTTTGAATTTTTGAATTTTTCTGAATTTTTTTAATTTTTAATTTTTTTTGTATTTTTGAATTTAAGAGCCACAAACTTTAAACTACACTAAACTAAGACACCTATTTACAACAACTAAGCTAAGAAAAGAGGGTTCCCCATTTTCCATGGGGCGATGTGTGATTTGGTCACAACAGATCCCAGACCCACCATCCCTAGTATCATTGCCTCATCTACTCCTTTTGGTTATAGGGGCATGTCTAGTAGATCGACCTTTGCCTCTATTGCGGCTCATCTCTATGGTCAATATTAGCACTACCTCTGCTAGTGGTGGTGGTTCTCTTAGAGGTGTTGGTCAAGGTGGTGGCACATTTGGGCCACCTTTGCCTCCTCTACTTGCAAACCCTGTTTTGAATACCATCTTACAAAACATGGGACAGTTGTAGTTGCAACTCACAAACCTAGCCTCCTCTTCTGATCAATTATGCTTGCATATTATAGGAAGAGTCCCCTTGATATCACTATCTTGAACACTATCCTTCCTACTGCAACTGAACCATTGAAGTTTGATAGGTTCTATGGTGATGGGGACCGTAATGTGCACATTTATTGTTTCATGACCATGTGTAGTGACTACCATAGCTTGGACTTTGTGTTGCTTAAACTATTCTCATTGTTGCTTAAGAGAACCATGCTAGAATGGTATAGCTCCTTACCAGATCATTCCATCCATACCTTTGATCAGCTCATGGACCTTTTCCCTAAATGGTTTCAGGCTAACATTGGCAACAAGGTCACCATCATTGACTTTGTTCATTGTAAATAAGAACTTAATGAGAAGATCACATATTTTATCTCAAGGTATCAGTCAATCTCCACTAGGATCCTGTTTTCCCTGCCAGATAGTGATTTACACAGGATGTTCATCATCAATCTGCAACCGGCATTGAGGGAGAAGTTATCCATTAATCGTTATCAAAACTTTGCTAATATGTGTTTTGCACTTACAAACTACCAGCACACCATGTCGTAGTTTGGAGATTCTAATTTGAACCCTCGCGGTGGGTCCTTTGCAAGCATGCCCATGGAAGGGTCTAGGAAGAATAAGGTTGTAGCTAATGTTGCGACTATTCCCCCGACAACTGCTACACAGGGATCAAAACAAAATAGATTCTTCACTAAATTGAATGACTCTTATTTGAGCATAATGCAACGATTGTTAAAAGACAATCTAATCACTCTTCCTAAGGTTAGACCATTGTCCGTTAATAGACGCTATCCACGTTGGTATGATGGATTGAAATTTTGTCATTACCATCATGTGCCTAGTCATGACATCGAGCAATGTTATCGCCTTTGACACATTGTCCAAGACCACATCGACAGTGGTGCAATCAAAGTTGACGCGTGGAAACATAAGTCAAACAAGTCCGTTGAAAAGACCAACACTGACTTGCAGATCTATACCGATCCATTTCCCTCGCATTCGGCCAATTTTATCTCTACATCAAATCCTTCTTCAGATGATGGTCCATTTGTGAACATGGTCACCATTACTCCTATTTGCTTGTCTCCCAACCAGAAGGGAAGCTTTCTAACTTGTCTTGATCATTCACCCCTTTGGATGCCACGTTTTGTGGAGAGCCTTCTCCTCTATACATCCTTGCTAAGTTGAATGGTCAAACTATCATGGGTGTGATGGTTGACCTATCATGAAGAGTTGATGTCATTACGAAGGAGACTCTATTTGTAAATGGTTGGTATAGGCTTGCATATGATGAATGTCGAGCAACCCTAAGGACGCATGATGGTTTCTCTATCCTTGCTTTGGGTAGTATCACCTTGATAGTCTTTGTGGGACCCAAGGATGTATCTTCTACATTTGTGATCAATTCCTGAATCAGACCTATTTCAGACTAAACTAAGCATTCCCTAGTTGATTTCTATGGAGGCAGTCCCTTCAGTAATTCATAAATTTCTCAAGTTTCCCATGAGGGTTTGGTGCGCGTCATCTAGGAAACTGGATATTGACCCCTGGTAGCCTGTGGGGAATTTTTATTAGATCAGTTTTGGCCTTCTCTGGTGGGGCCTATGCTTCCCCATGGTGATTTGATGTATCGTGTGTATTATCAGTATAAGATGGGGGAGTTGGCTCCTAAATCGACACAGCCTAGCTTTTTGTTGCCTCTCCTTGCATTGACCTTTGCTTCATCTATTCCGGTCTTGGAGTGGGTGCTACCTCATGTCCCCTCATCATCAGGGGCCACAACTAAACTTGCTCCTCTGAGTAGACCTTTGTGTCCACCTAGTACTGCATAGCCTCCAGTGGTGTCTTCTATTCCTACGTCTGCACCTAGTACAAATAAGGGAAAGACACCTATGCTGTCAAAGTCTACAACCTACCCTCCCTTCAAGCTCTGAATCATGGCTGATATCCCTGACCCCTCTTTATATGAGAAAGAGAGACATTCTTCTCATGTTTGTTTGTCACCAATTGCTCCTACTTCACAGTCCGCATCAACACCCTTAGTTCCTCTTTCTACTCCTTGAGAAAAGTGAGGTAGGGATCTTGTTGATGTGGATGTAGTACCTATCTTGGATACACCTCTTGTTCCATCATTTGAACCTTCTCCTATCCCTAACATGGTTCTGGAGGTCTCTCCTATGGAGAACGTTGCTCTTGAGTCCTCTTAGGATTGATTTGGTGGCCCTCATCTTCGGTGTAATTTGCATGCACGTGAGCGTAAACACTTTTGATGGGCCAACGCTTGAGAACGTGATGTTTCTTTACACTCTGCTAGTGCATCTTTAGCACCTAGTTCTATTTGATCCTATTTCGTCTATTGCTTTGTTTCTACACCATCTTCGATTTTACTTCTCGCTACTTCGGGGCCTATTGATGAGTTTCCCCCTAAGTGGGTGCAAGTTTTCATTGCTCCTTCTTTCGAACCACTCATCATCACCTCTCTATCAGGCATACTTCTATTGTCTTGGCCTATTAACATGTTGCATATGCATGTGGTATCTAGTGCAACTCTATCTGCTCCCCTTGTTTTGCAACGATTCCAACATCAAAGTTTTCCTAGAGTACTTCAGCCTGCTATGGTTGATAAGAGACCTTCTTCTCCTGTTTGACCCAAATCCAAGCTTGAGTAGGGCCCCATCCTAGAGTTAAGATGATAAATTCCCTTGTAGGTATGTTCCTAATCCTTTTCTCTACATGTTTCAGTGTTTGCTCCTTTTCATGCAAATGATCTTAATATGATATGACAATGACTTAGGCTTAATTAAGAGCCTTGGGATATACAAATGCAAATGTATGACAATGGTATGACTTTAGTGCAAGAGGACATATGCAAGTGGATGACTCTTATTGACATGAAAAGGAGTATGACTTAGGTGAAACCTAACCTTGGTAGTTGACAATGACTTTGCAAAATGGACACTTAGGATGAACCTAGATCTAAGTGACATGAATGTTGAGACAAGATTTTGGAAAATGTTTGACAACCATGTTTGAAAGTGTTTTGAAGCTTGTTGGATGAAGTGCTCTTATGTTTAACCTTGTTTTGATCAATGTGTTTGCTTTTGAAATGGGATAACATTCAACTTTCGACAATCAAAGAATACAAGATGTTACAACTTAGACTCAAGACAATCATGCTCATTTCCACATTCCTTAGGGTAGGCAAAGACATTAGGTACTTGAGAGGTAGACTCATTATGAGATTCAAGGAGAATACATAGATGCTTGACCCCACGGGCTCCCCTCCACGACACTCACTTCTCAGGGCAGCCAAGCATCAGTCCCCATGGAATCTCCCCATGGCGAACTTAGTATCTCTTCCAAGTATCTGAATTTGTCCTTCTCAAGCAACTAGAAGGGTTTTTGGCCTCTAAAAACAAGGTGTGTAGTAAGGATTTCTGTTAAGCGTTACTCCTTGATGTCATGCAAGCATGATTGAGACATTAAGCCCATCAAGATACCAAACAAATGTAGTCACGCAAGCGTGATTTAGGCCAAGAGGCCCTACTTAGATGTTGATATGAGAAAGAGTCCAAGGGTCATCACTTCCCAAGTAACTGCAATTCCCACGTAACACTTCCTTCAAAGCTTTCGCTCATCGGGTATTTTTTTATAGTGAGTTAGAATGCCAAGGAATTCTAGCCGTACTCACTTTGGGTCGTTCCCTTCTCACGATTATCACTCACTTGCTAAAGCAAAGTGGTCGGGAAGGCAGGCCCTCTAAGGGTGACAAACAATCAACAACACAAGTATGGTACCGAAGATCTGGATTTCTGATCACCCTAAGAAGGATGAGAGCATACTCTCCTACTCCAATGTCATACTTAACAATCAAAGAAAACAAATGTTCATTCCCACCTATTTATAAATCACTAAGTGCCTAATTAAAAAAACTCAAACACACAATTTGGTTGTTTCTCCAAGGCAACCTGCAAAACCCAAGTTAGAGGTTTGATTTGTTGTCTTTGACCATCGAATCTGCATAACACATGTTATTAGTTTGATTTGTAGTCTTTGTCATGCATATGCCAAGATCCTGCACAAATAATTAGTACCAAAATCCAAAGCACAGATGATCTGATTTATGAAAACTAAATATAAAATTTCAGTCCACTTTGAGAAGGCATAACTTTCTCATCCTAGCTCCGAATTACAAACCGTTTGATGCGTTGGAAAGGTATTCAAATAATCTAGAACCAAATTTCAAAAACATCAATGATGTCTCGTCATGTTTAGCACCATATTTGTCCAAAAATGCACCGAAGACCCTCAAAATTGCAATTTACTAAAACATAAAGCAAAAATACCAAAGATTTCAAGTAAAAACTGCATTTTTCACCTCTGATCTGGACTTTACACAGGCACAGAAGTCATGACACAGGCGCAAGATGTCTGACACAAGCGCAGAATGTCTCAACACAGGCGCAAGATGTTTCAACACAGGTGCAGAATGCTTCACACAAGCGCAGAAGTGTCCAGAATGCACTGCACGGCCTTGTCTTTGAGTTTTTGACCTGCAAATCAACTTAGAAGCACTCCAAAACACAGTAAGATGGTTAGAAGGTTAGTATTCACGTTGGGTTCACCAGTTAATGTAGCGTAGAAATTAGGAATCATCACAAGATAAGTAGATCAATCAAAACACTAGGCATGATAGCTCAATCAAAAGAACACTCATTGAAATGAACCTAATTCCAAAGCACATTCAATAGAGGTATGGAAACAAAGCATTCAAAATGAAAATTATGCAAACCAGATGTAGAATTGAATACTCCTTCCATGCGGCTCCATTGTTGTTCTTTCCTCTTCAATAGGTTTGTGGATCTCACCTACAAGTACACACACAATTGAAAGCAAGATTGACAAGATCAAGAGTACTAGAAGCGTAAGTTCGGTAGTTTGATAGAAAATTCGGATTTCGAAGGATTCGAAGGGAATTGATTGAAGAAAATCATCCAATTTATAGAGAAATTGGAGAAATGGACAAATTAGCATGAAATAGATTTGAATAGAAATTCAAATCAAGAATAGCAAAGTTATGACATGTTGCTATGCAAAGAGGCTTATGACAATTTTATGACAGATTTTATGACAAATTGCTATGTCAAGACAAATTCTATGACAAATTGCTATGTCAAGACAAGACTCTATGACAAATTGCTATGTCAAGACAAGACTCTATGACAAATTTCTATGTCAAGACAAGACTCTATGACAAATTGCTATGTCAAGAGTATGACACATGAAGCACACAAATAGGGAGAACTAGAGACAAGATAATTAGGTGGAAATTGCAATTAGGAAATTAGAAAATAGATGGAATTAGGAATTAGAATTTAGAAATTAGGAAATTAATGAAAATTAGAAATTAGTGAATTAATCAATAATTTTTCATTTATTAATTAATTCATTCACAAAGAGGAATAATTAGCCAATTAAATGAATATTTAATTGTAATGAGAAAATTTAGGATAAATAAGTAATTTATTAATCCTAAAGGAAGAAAATGATAAGCAAGGTTAAATGACTAAATCATGAAACCCTAGAAGGCGAATTAGGTCTTGATGAAAGATAATTGATTCGATTCGATTTGATTTCGGATTGATAAATGACCAATGTGATAAAATGATTCGATTGATAAATGATTTGATTGAGATTAGTTGACAAAAATCAATGACAAATTGACCAAATTGACATGATTGAAAAGGACAAGGATCGATGACGAATCGATCACAATATGACAAGATTGACAAAAGGACAAAGATCGACCAAAATCATGATTAAAGATTGTTGACAAGACCAAATTCGAAAGCGAGACAACTGAAGAATGTAGAAGAAAGACTCGATGCTCGCAAATGATAAAGACCAAGTGCGTGACATAGGAGAAATGTTAATGCGACGCAAAAACCTAAAATGAGGCAATGCGCAATTGTTAAAGTATGACTTCGCAAGCGTTGACCATTTTTGGGTGTCTACAGGTAGTCATAGGAGTACTTACTGGTTTTGAATCCTCCATTCCAAATTTCTTCAAGATTTCCTTTATGTACTTGGATTGAGTAATGAAAATCTTATTTTTCATTTGCAGTATCTGTAAACCTATAAAATACTTTATCTCACCAATTAATGACATTTCAAATTCTTTTCTCATTTCATTTACAAAGTTCTTGCATAAAGAGTCATTTCCACAAAATATGCAGGAGCTTCAGCTGCTTTTGTTACCTAAGTTGCAGATTCTTTAGAAGTGCTTTCTGAATATGGAAGCCATTATTGTCACTCAGGAATTGAGCACTATGGATGCCATGGAGGAGTTAGCATTCCAGATGAAGACTTAGAGTGAAATTGCTGCCTCACTCCTAGATACTTGGTCTATAGACATGTAGGAATTTCTGAAAGACTTTAAATTCATTTTTGAGAAGTTTAACTCATTATTGTCATAAACATATACTCTGTTTTCATGTTATGCAATATGATTTTGGTAAATCTCTGTGGCATGTTTGCATTACTTTGTCATTTTTGGCAAAGGGGGAATGGTCTTGAATGAAAATTTAATGCAAATGGAAGTAGTACATGCTTGTAATTTTGGCAAAGGGAGTAGTGTATATGCTTAGGGGGAGTAATTTTGATTATGGCATCATTTTTGTTTTGTAAGAACTTAGATGTCAAATTTTCCTAAGTGTTGCCATCAATGCCAAAGGGGGAGATTGTTGGCATTTTGATGATGTTTGTACTTAGTTGTGATTGTCATTGATGGACACACACTTATTTGTTGTATGAGTTATTCTCAACCAGTAGTATGTGATGTATTGTTCAAATTGATATTATATGTCAATGTATGCATAGTCTTTGTTTGTAGAAGACTATCGGTGTTTGCAGAAGGAGCTTACCAGTCAAAGCATGACTGAGGACCTCAAGCAGTATGAGGACCTCAAGCGAGAACCAGTCTTTTTAAGATTGGAATACTATGTTCCAGTTTACCAGTCTTTGTTTGTAAACTGGTAATCGGTATACTTTGTTTTGTTAACCGACAAACTTGTAAAGTGTGATGAGTTATCATCCATTGACACCGATGCGATGATTCTGTACCGTGTTACAATTGTGTCTAGATGCATTGTACCTAGGAAATTGTAATATAATCTCATTGGACCGACATGAAATTAGATTCCTTTATGAGGACATCATGTCTAGGGTTTTGTGTGTAAGAAGATGAGGTCTTTGCAAAAAAAAGTATCTTACGACAGAGATTGAACGCGTGAAGGACAGAAGACTGAAGTAATGCTACAATGCATTAACAGAGAGCAATCAAAAATATAACTAAGCATTTTGTGCTACTTTGTAGATCACTTACTTGTTGATTACTAATCTCTTTGACAAGTAGAAAACCCTTAACTGGGTAGGCTCAGTTAAGCCTGTTCTAAATCCTCTAACAAGGTGGTTCACAGTTATGGATTTGAAATCATTTAATAGGGTAGTCTTTAACAGGACTTATCTCCTAACAAAGATCACGATCCCATGGTTTTTCCCATTTGGGTTTCCACATCAAAATATCTTATGTTATGGTGATTGTGTTATTGTGGGTGAATGATTTATTTTCTATGTCTTGTTTGTGTATTAATCAGTTTGTTGTTTAAAGGGCTATACCAATCTGCAGTAAAATTGCTTAAGTGTTTGGTAAGGTTTTTGGGTATACTAATTCACCCCCCCTCTTAGTATTCATCAAAATATAGTGTATAGTTTTGGTTGGCGGATTATTTTGGTTAAGTATTTTGCTTTGCGGATTTCAAGGAAAGTTTGTAGATATGCAATATGCCTTATTCTAGGATTGTGGCCTCTGGTGATAAGTTTTGTGTAAGTTAGAAGATCTGGTAATCATGTTTTTGGCATGAACAATGCATATCTATGTTAACGTGTGATGATTCTATTTGTGGATCTTGTTGATTTTGGTGATTGATTATGTGTTCGTGGATGATGAGCTATCAGGTGGGAAGCATGTGGATGTTGGCATGTTTGGCATAAATGATGCAGCTGAAGAATGATGACTGAACTGATAAAGGATTGTTTGTGACAACATTGTGATGAAGAGATTGAGATTGCATGATTGGATGACTTTGACATGATTGGATGACTTTGATCTGTTATTTGTGTTGTCATTGATGGAAATTGATGTCTACTATGTTGTATTTTGTCATCTTAGTCTTTTTGGTCTACCAGAAATGCCTTATCGGTATTGAGGATAGTGAACTATGAATTAGGACCATAACCAGTAAATGAGGAGGTGTTTTTGATTGATTCTGGAGATTGGTGATGATTGAAGTGTTGCAGTTTGGAATATGAGTTTGTATCATTATAATATGTATCTGACCGAAACCATATCATGTTTTGGTTACTAGAAGTCATGTTTATGATTTTTGTTATATTTTTTCTAGGGTTTAAGAAGGGTTTAAGGACCGGTAAAGAATTCTCTTAACCAGTAATGATTCTTGGTTTGGCAGTGATCTACATCAAGTTCATATGTTGGTGATGACATGGCACAACCTGCATGAAGTGTCTAAATTATGTTTTGGCATGGTCAAGATGGAAATTCTTGGGAATGTGCAAAGTGCTTAGTGGAATGAGCTAAGGGTTTGACTTTGTATCAGATCGAGTTATTGTGATAAGTTACGATCACTCAATGATTGATATTGATTTGTAATTGATTGTAATGATCCATATGATGATCTGTAATGATTTGTAAAGATATGTGATGATCTATGATGTAATTCTTTGGGTTTTGTAACAGACTAAGTTGTAAAGTTTATTTAGGTCGGTACAGTTGATGTTTGTTGTGTTGGTAGTTTTGAGAAGTATGTGAAGCTGAACTAGAGTGTTTGAGATCTACCAAATTTTTGCAAATTTGGAGTAGAATTGGATCTAATCAAGCAAGCAGTTAAGTGCTATACCTAGATCATTCATTCTTGTTCTCTAACAATTGCAGCAGCTAAAATCCCTTAACCGGGTAGGTCCTAACATGCCTTACATTTTAAATCCCTTAATTGGGTAGCTCAGCATCTGCATGTTAAATCATCTTGCGAGGTTGATCATAATAGGTCATAGCTCCTAACAAGGCTCATTATCAAAATCCCTTAACTAGGTGACTCCTAACAGGGTCTGCTCATAAAAGGGCATCATTGTAAGCTTCTAACCAGGCTTGGCTCCTAACAAGGTGCATTCTAAAAGAGTGCAAAATATTTGTGGGTACCAATTCCCACCGTGGTTTTTCCCTATTTGGGTTTCCATGTGAAAAACATGGTGTTCATATGGTGAATGTTTTATGTGCTATTATGTTTTATTTTTAGTTAATGCATGGGGAATGAACACTTAATGTGCAGACATGATAAATCAGTTTAGCAAATAATTATCAGTGATTATCAGTGCTGGTAAAGAGTTTATTACTGCTTTATGATTGATTTGGTGAAGTTTTATAAGGTTGAGTTTTAAGTTTGAAATTCTTGTTAATATTGATTCACCCCCCTCTTAGTATTAATCGAATCATCTAAGATTAATAGTGGATACTTTGTTTTGGTTTGCATATGCATTGGAGATGGAATTGAGCCATGTTCTTGAAGCCATGTTTCATATTTTGTGCCATGTTCTTGAAGCCGACATGGTGATGACCTAAATCAGTGATGCAGATATATAAGACAAGTTTATATGATCATTTTTTATATCAATAGATGTGTGTGATGTGTGTATGAGCAATTTTGTGCATCTTTTCATGCGAATGATGAAGATCTAAGCTTCGGTATAAAGCAAATTATCAGAACAGAGTAGAGTTGTAGAGCAATGTAAGAATATTTTTTTTGTGCTTAACCAGAACTATACTCAGGAATTTGTTGATGCTATTTTATAGTTCAAATTATATTGTAATCTATTGCAAACATTTCTAAGGTAGTGAGCCTTCTAGGGTTCTAGCCGGGTGAACTCACAATAATGGTTCCCACTTTTTTGCCACTTTTGACACTGAGATGTACATTTTTAAAATAATCTTCAACTTCCGAGAACTATAACTTTTAAACTATTAAAAATTTGCAGATGATGTAAATTAGTGATTTCTAGCATTTTGTTTGTAGATTCTATATACATTTTTTTCAAATTTTTTTGAAAGATTTTTTAAAAAATTTTCCATCTCCCTCGAAAAGTAGTTTTTTACAACAAACTACATTTTTTAAGAGTGATGTGCCTTCCGTAACGCATAACTTTTTTTCTATAACTGATAAAAACTCAATTCTTTCGAATTTTGGTTTGTAACATCAATATCCAGGGCATGCATTTGGTTTTATAGTGATATGTTCAATATTTTTATTTTATAAAGTTTTGAAGTCCGACTAGTCATAATTCAAACATAGGTTTACGTTTGAACACATAACTTGTTCTATATAAATCGAAATTCAATTTTTTTTTTTTTGTTAGAAAGAAGACATCAATACCAAGGGCATAGATATTTTTCAAATTTTTTTTGAATTAGTTTCTTATTTTTCCCAATGCGTTGAACAGAGAAGTTCATGTTCGGTTAAAAACCAACTTTTAATAAAATTAAAAAATCAAGAACATAATAAATTCAAAATATAACAAAATTATATCCGTTGGAAAGCTTGTTTCGAGTACTACCATCTAATATTTTTGGGTTATGAAGATTATTTCATTCGTGTACTGAACCAGAGCTCCGAAGTCATTAATTCTTCAGAACTCTGAAATTTTTTGGGAGAAACTTCCAATTTTGGGGTTTCGATCGAACAAATGTTCGATCGGATTGGGTTCGCTCGAACCAAAGTGGGTTCGAGCGAACCCCCATTCGCTCGAACCCACGAGCTAAATTTCGGCACGCATTTTTTGGTAATTGCCATGTTCGAGCGAACCCAACAATTTTTAACTGTCGGCTTTCGTTCGAACACGGGCCGACGCATTTTTCATTTTTTTTTTCATTTGTGGAATCGTATAAATATCTATAATTTTTTTTCGCTTTTTATCACTCAAATGATTAAAATAATTCGCACTTTTGGATGAGAGAAGATATTTGAAAATTATTTTGAAAGCGAATAATTTGAAGGTTTTTTGTAAAAGCATGGGGAACAAGAAGAGAAGGCAAAATAAGACTGCAAGGAATTATTCTCCCGAAACAGAAGAAAGATATCGAGAACAAAGAAGACAAAGATATCATGATGCAAGTATGTATTTTTAATTTTATTTCTATTTAATTTAATATGTATTACGTATCAATTAATTAGAATTCAATATTTTTTATCTAATATTTTTAATAGGATTAAAAATAATTTTGTTTTAATTGGAAAACATAATTAATTTGAGATAATACATGTGTATTTGCAAATTTCAATTTCCATCAACTTGCTTGTTGTGTAATTGCATTTTTCTCCTATATAATTAAGTTCATTTATAATAGATAAGACCTATTATGTCATAATTTTTAGGTTCTAAATTATATATATTGAATATTTAATCTACATGTACAAGTAATTTCATGTGATAGGTCCTTTAATATCACATAATATATTTGTCTTAAGGGTAGTTAAGCATATTAATTTTGTGAAATGTTTTTTCAAATGTGGTCATATTGATTTTAATAATAAGGCCTATTAGGACTATTACATTGATTATAGTTCTTAAATGTGACATAAATTTATAACAAAGAAGATATTTAATTTAATATGTATTACGTATCAATTAATTAGAATTCAATATTTTTTATCTAATATTTTTAATAGGATTAAAAATAATTTTGTTTTAATTGGAAAACATAATTAATTTGAGATAATACATGTGTATTTGCAAATTTCAATTTCCATCAACTTGCTTGTTGTGTAATTGCATTTTTCTCCTATATAATTAAGTTCATTTATAATAGATAAGACCTATTATGTCATAATTTTTAGGTTCTAAATTATATATATTGAATATTTAATCTACATGTACAAGTAATTTCATGTGATAGGTCCTTTAATATCACATAATATATTTGTCTTAAGGGTAGTTAAGTATATTAATTTTGTGAAATGTTTTTTCAAATGTGGTCATATTGATTTTAATAATAAGGCCTATTAGGACTATTACATTGATTATAGTTCTTAAATGTGACATAAATTTATAACAAAGAAGATATTTAATTTAATATGTATTACATATCAATTAATTAGAATTCAATATTTTTTATCTAATATTTTTAATAGGATTAAAAATAATTTTGTTTTAATTGGAAAACATAATTAATTTGAGATAATACATGTGTATTTGCAAATTTCAATTTCCATCAACTTGCTTGTTGTGTAATTGCATTTTTCTCCTATTAAACATGTTGAATAATTTAGGTGAACTATTTATATTCAACTTCACGTACATGCAAAAACATTTCAGATTAGGAGGTCTATTATGCAATAATAGGTCTTAAATATACTCACATGTGACAAATTATAGTCCACTTACATTATGGTCCATAACAAATTAATATGAGGTCACCTAAGTTATCGTATGCATGCATCAAAATATTTGTACTTTTAATTTTCAAAATTGGAATTTCTAATTTATCAAAATTTTATTTTATGTGTTAAATTAGTGCTCAAAATTAGAGATTGAACTTTAATCCTAACCTGAGAACAAATTGAACTTTAAACCTAAACAAGTAATTTAATTAGAGTTATAACAATAAGGTCTTAAAAAAGTATTTAAATTTAATAAACCAAATTGAATGGGCTTTAATTTTAACATGTAAAGCTTTAAGCCAAATTCACCCCTATTCTTAATCCTAATTGAATAATCTCTGATTAATTCAAGAACCTTACACAAACTCTTAAATTATGTGCAGAACGGGCAAATGAACCTGTTGAAGAACACAATATAGTTGATGAACATAGGGAGGAGATTGTCCAAGTTGAACCAATGGAGATCTTTGAAGGAGAGGGGTCAGGCTCCTTACCTCCTACCACTGATATGGATGAGCATATTGTGGATCTAGCTAAACAGGTGAAGAGAAATATTTCTTATAAAAATTTAGATCATTTACTTGAAATGGATGTGGATGAGTTGAAACGTCTCAGTGAAGAACCTAGACATACTAAAAGGAGGTCAATGAATAAAAGTGCAAAAGAAATAATGTCGCATTTCAACAATCTTGATACTACACTAGAAAAAGCTCAATTGTTATCAATTGTACTTACTCATAAAGACTTAATAGATCCAATGAAATTGTTGGGTATAGATACAACAAATCAAAAGAGGAAATATTCTCAGCTACAAAAATCTATTGTTGATAATGTTAAGAAAGGTTTGGTGAACATTGGTAAAAAATCTCGAAAACTAGATAAGACCATTTCAAGAAGAGTGATGTTGACATCTTTAGTAAATGAAAGATTGCCTCAAAAAAGACAAATCTCTTCACTGTCATCTGAGTTTGGTTTTAGTAGAAGGACAATATCTAAATATGTTAAAAGGAGAAAGATTTTGGATGATACTACCTCATAAGGGAATTGGGCAATTATGTGTAGAGCTCCTCGTTCTGATAGAATTGAAGATGTTGTTAGGAACTTTGTGACAAGTTTTTGGAATGATAATACTCGCCCTTCATCAAATAGTAGAGATGTTATCAAGCAAAGGATTGGTCCTGATCGTTATGATCTCCATGTAAAACATTGGCTAGACACAACAAAACATGAATTGTATGTATTGTTTACTAAAAAAAACCCTCATATAAAGATTGGACAAACCATTTTTGAACGGTTAAGGCCATATTATGTGAAGTTAAACAAAGTTTTCGAAACTTGTTGTTGTCGTTATCACATCGAATTTGACTTGTACTATCAGGTGTTTCGAAAGATTAGAGAAGATAATGATGGTTATGAAAATGCTCCTCCTAAACGAACAAGTCAATTCATAGCATCCATCTTATGTGATAAATCAGATGATAATGCAACCGGTCAAATAAATTGCATAAGAGGAATTTGTGGAACATGCGGGGACTTGGATAAATTGCCTTTGAGAGATGAAGATACTGACATGAGGAAGATGGTAAATTGCAAGAGTTATAAGTACAAAAAAATTGAAACAAAATTTGGAAAGGAATCTACAAGACTAGATTATGTAGAAGAAGAAATACCTATTGGAACATTTATGGAAAAATTTCGTAAGTTGATAAAACCATACATATGCCATGGTTTTTTTGCCAAGTGGCAAGCAGAACAATTTAAAAGATTAAGAGACACTTTCCCACTTGGAACTATTTTATCTGTAGTTGACTTCGCAGAGAATTACTCTTTTGTGCATCAAAAAGAGATTCAATCAGAGTATTATTTTTCAAAGCAAATCACTATTTTCGTGCATGTGTGTTATCGACATGCATAGATGAATTTAGATGGTGTTGATAGTACATTTGAAAATCGTGTCATTAAGAAAGAGTACCACTTCTATATCAGTGATGATAAGGAGCATGACACACTTTTTGTACAACATTGCTTTAAGAAGTTTTTTGAATATTTGAAAGATAGAGGCATAACAATAGTTAAACATTTTGTTTGGTCTGATGGATGTGCGGCACAATTCAAATCTTCGAGGCCATTTTATGCACTATGTAGATATCATCGAAATGACAAAATACCACATGTTTGGAGTTTTTTTGAGAGTGGTCATGGAAAGGGTGAACATGATGGTGCAGGAGCTTGTATCAAACGTGCTATAAGAAAGCATCAAATAAAGTACACAGGAGAACGTATAGAAAATGCACATGATGTTGTTGAATGGTGTAAGAAACACTTTGAACAACCTAATTATCTTGGGGAATCATCATCAAGAACATATAAGCCCATTCCATATAGAGTGTTTTGGGAGATAACCGGTATGTGTTCTCTTTTAGTATTTTATTCTATTTTTTTTTAATTTAACAACTTGATCTACATGTATGTATTCTTGTACACATGTACATTTTACAGATGTGGATAGAAAATCAATGCATGGATGCAAGAGTGTGGAGAGGACAAGATCTTTGCATTGTGTCATGAGTACAGATAATCGCCCATGGACATTATACACTAGAGATTATTCATGTTTTTGTTCTGAATGCATTTTCGAAAACTATGTTGATTGCAAGAACCAAGAGCTTGGATATGTTAGTGAATGGAAAATGGTGCCACTAGATGTTTCTGACACATACGAGGATTCAAATGAGGATGAAAACTTTGAAGACATTCCTTTGATTTCTGGTGATTACGATCATATTTCAGGATTGATTAAAAAAGGTATGTATGTACATGACGTACACATGTAAACATTTCCTTAAAAATGACATATAACTTAGAATTTATTTAACTTGTGTCAAATTGCAGGAGATATTTTTGCAGTCATAGCAGAAGATGGAAATATAGAAGGTGTTAGTTATTATTTATTGCGTTGCACAGAAGAGAGAAAGAAGTTATCAAAATCTGAGATGAGTGATGGAATGTCATTTCCCACAGGTTTGAGTTCTGATTTGAATATGTACATACATACAAATCGCTTGTGTGAATTTTTTTAATTTCTCATGTTTCTTATATACATGTACATGCAGGATCAGTTGTAGTGCAAGGGACATATTTCAAACAAGTTAAAATTGTTCAACATGGGATTCATTTCACTGAATACCAAATTGATAACAAGGTATATCAGTATAGTCACTTGGTCATTGCTGTTGGCCTAATTCTTCAAACAGTTCCACGTCGAGGGCGGACTCAAAAGTGGAGACTAGATAGTGAAGATCATGACAAAATATTAAGTGTTATTGAAGAGCGTTGTGAACCACTTGATGTGGTATGAACTATATATACATAATTTAGTAATCCACTTGAATTGAATTTTAATGTAAAAGTTCAAGATAAATTCTAGATCTCAAGTAACTTGTTTTGAAACTATTTAGGATAAATATTTTTTTAAGTTTATTTATACATTATATCAAATTAGGATGTATTTAAATGTGCACGTGTTTAATTGTATGTAATTGTATTTGTATTTAATTAAAAAATGCATATTTAAATTAGAATGTAATATGTACATTTGTAAAATTGATATATTTAATATGGAATTAGGACATGTACATGTTGTGAACTATTTAACTACAATATACATACCTAGAAGCTCACATACCTACAAATATACATACCTATGTAATATACATGTACTGGATGTGAACTATTCAATACATGACCTATCTTAGTTTAGTTTGTTCATTTCATACATACTTTTTTGTTTGAAAATCAAACATGTATAATTGAATACATTTAAATCAAGTTTGTTTGAAAATCAAACATGTATTTAAATCTAATCTAATCAAACATGTATAAATCTAATATAATCAAACATGTATAATAGATGATCAAACACAAACCAGGTATACAGAATAATCTAGAGTCTAAACAAGTCGTTGTACATGCATGAAATATACAATCTAATCAAACATGAATTTAAATCTAATCTTTAATCAAACATGTGTATAAATCTAATATAATCAAACATGTATAATAGATCAATCAAACACAAACCAGGTATAAAGTATAATCTAGAGTCTAAACAAGTCGTTGTACATGCATGAAATATACAATCTAATCTTGAACATGAATTTAAATCTAATCTTTAATCAAACATGTGTATAAATCTAATATAATCAAACATGTATAATAGATCTTGATCAAACACAAACCAGGTATAAAGTATAATCTAGAGTCTAAACAAGTCGTTGTACACATGCATGAAATATACAATCTAATCAATCATGTATTTAAATCTAATTTAATCAAACATCATGTACATAAATCTAGAATATAATCAAACATGTGTATAAATATAATATAATCAAACATGTATAAAACTTATAACATGTATAATCTATAGTCTAAACTCCATGTATAAAGTATAATCTAGCTCTAGTCAAACACAAACCAGGTATAAAGTATAATCTAGAGTCTAAACTCCATGTATAAAGTATAAAGTATAATCCAGAGTCAAACATAAACCAGGTATAAAGTATAATCTAGAGTCTAAACTCCATGTACGTGCATGAATATATATATATAATATGAAAGTATATAAAAAGATAAATGTAAATGAGCTATAAAGTCTGGAGCAAATCAACACTGGGGATCATCATGTCAGCTACGAACTGAGCGACCATCTGAGGGGGAGTCCTGCAAAAGTAGAATTTATTTAAATATTAAATATAATATATATAGATCTCTCTAGACGTGCATGTACATCAAATATATATATACCAAAAACCATAACTAACCTGTACACTAATGTCAGCATCTAAAGAATCTCTCCTACGCACATGCTCAGAGCTCAAGGAAGGAGTGACATGAGCTAACTGTCAATTTAAGGATTAGTCCACAATCAATTTAAATGATCTACAAATTAAAACTTAGAAAGTTCTAGATTATTTAAATTAAACATGAGATCTATATATATATATATAGATTTATTAGGTACAAATTTGCAATGTAAGTATACATATCTTCTAAAATTTTAAACGCACATGTACATGTACATACCTGTGTATCACCTGGAGTAGGCTGTATAGTAGACTAATCCTGTCCCGTAATCATATCAACAACATCACTCGTGCCAACATATCTCTCTCTAGCTGTACGTATCACTGAGGAGTGCAAGGGGCTAACTAGATGAGTGGGCATCGTGGATGAAGTGTCTGACTGTAGTGGCATGTCCATAAATCCAGTATGGCTCAAATCTCTCAGCTGATCCTCAAATGAGTCCAAACCCTCATCTGTGATATGTACCTGATCAGCTCGTATCTCCTCACATGAATCCAACCGGCCCTCATATGTGATATGGAGCTCATCAGCTCGTAGCTCCTCCTCTGCAGCAACAGAGTGATCTGTAGGTGGGTCAGTGCCTGGAGCATGCGTAGAGTGATGAGAATGCTGTGACTGCCTCGGGGTATGCGTCGATGCCGCTATAGCCTGAACATCTCTGAGAATCTCCTCTCTAACATCACCCAATGGTATCCCAAGTCGAGATGAAATAAAACTATAAGCATGTAGTAGGTCCTCGACTAAATACTGCGACATCTGTACATGTCTACTACCTCCGACTATAGCTGCTACCTCATCTGGGGAGGGGATGCCAGCAGAAATATACCGATCATCTGAATCTGAAGCCCCCCCATGACTAGAAGATGCATGATCTATGGATGATCGTGAACGTGGTCGAGTCATCATATATCTGCCCACCCTGTCAGAAGATATGGTGGCTGCTGCTGATGCAATATGTCCAATCCTATCAATTGCTTCTCTCTGAGAAGCAATCACAACGTGATCTGCTATGGGTGCCATGGCTGGGACTACTGCAGGAAATCTCTGGCCAACAAGGTCCCTGTGTCTAGGCGGAGCTCTATCACACCTACGGTATGCATCTCTATCAGTAATCCTGCCCCTCCCCTGTCCATAATATCCCGGAATATCAAGGTAGTTTGGTTTCATCTGACAATGAACCTCAGCAAATACCTGCTGTGCAAAGTATAATGGAATCTGGTCGTTATTAGGATAATGACCATGGGCTGCTAAGAATCGTGGGTAAATCAGTGACGCAACCTGTGGGTCAATACATCTGGTAACCTGATATCCCCTCACCTTACTCTTCTCTTGATATTGTGGGAAGCATCTCTCCTTGATGGTCTCCTTCGAGACCACCCCCACCACATCAGCAAAAGAATGAGGACCCCTCACCTCACTCCCCAACTGTCTATATATATCCTCTATAACCTCAGGTGAGAATGAGGTATGAGATACTAAGCGGTCCCTCAATGTCTGCAAACTGTCAAAAATGGACGTGCACGTACTCTTGTACATGCCATCAGTACGAGGGTCATCTAGTATGGCCCTCAACCTATGTAGCTCTCGATCACTGTAATGAAAAATAGTGGCAATATCGGGCAAGGGGGGATCCTGCTGTGGAGGATCCTGCTGTGGTGGCTCTTGATGTGGAGCCTGCGCAGGTGGATCCTGATCAGGAGCCTGTGAAGGTGGATCCTGATCAGGAGCCTGCAAAGGTGGATCCTGATCAGGAGCCTGCGAAGGTATATCCTGGGATGCCATCTATCTAGGTACATGTCATAAAGTTAAAATAAATACATAAGCAGAGAGAGAGAGATCATTTTCATGAGAGAGAGAGAGAGAGAGAGAGAGAGAGAGATTATATACATATAAATCTTCATGACAGAGAGAGAGAGATCATTTTCATTTTCAAAAAATACATGTAAAAATTTCAAATATTTCAGTGAGAGAGAGAGAGAGTTCATATATTTCAGATCTAGAGATAACATATATTTCAGAGAGATAGAGAGATCTAATGTACATGTACATATTTAAATCTTTGACATACATAAAAAATTCAAGAATAGAGAGATCTAACACGTCATATGTATGTTAGGACACTATATGATCCTAAGGGGAATGTCATATGTATAGTAGGATGTTATAAGGGGTCATATGTGGGTCTAACCACATATGACCCCTTAGGACACTATATGATCCTAAGGGGAATGTCATATGTACAGTAGGATGTTATAAGGGGTCATATGTGGGTCTAACCACATATGACCCCTTAGGACACTATATGATCCTAAGGGGAATGTCATATGTACAGTAGGATGTTATAAGGGGTCACGCATGTGTTAATGCATGTTGACCCCTTAGGACCACATACGACCCCTTAAGATAGTATGTGATGGACTAAGGGGTATGTCGTTCACACTAGGATTCTATAAAGGGTCACGCATGTGTTAATGCATGCGTGAGCCCTTAGGACCACATATTCAACCCCTTAGGACACATAGGAAATTTCATATGTATAGTAGGATGTTATTAGGGGTCATGTGTGACCTACTAAGGGGTCACGCATGTGTCAATGCATGCGTGGCCCCCTAGGACCACATATGACCCCTTAAGACGCTATGTGATGAACTAAGGGGTATGTCGTTCACACTAGGATTTTATAAGGGGTCATATGTGGTTATAGGATTTTATAAGGGGTCATATGTGGGTCTAACCACATATGACCCCTTAGGACACTATATGATCCTAAGGGGAATGTCATATGTACAATAGGATGTTATAAGGGGTCACGCATGTGTTAATGCATGTGTGAGCCCTTAGGACCACATATTCAACCCCTTAGGACACATAGGAAATTTCATATGTACAGTAGGATGTTATTAGGGGTCATACATGTGACCTACTAAGGGGTCACGTATGTGTCAATGCATGCGTGGCCCCTAGGACCACATACGACCCTTAAGACGCTATGTGATGAACTAAAGGGTATGTCGTTCACACTAGGATTTTATAAGGGGTCATATGTGGGTCTAACCACATATGACCCCTTAGGACACTATATGATCCTAAGGGGAATGTCATATGTACAGTAGGATGTTATAAGGGGTCATATGTGACCTACTAAGGGGTCACACATGTGTTAATGCATGCGTGACCCCTTAGGACAACATATGACCCCTTAGGACACTATATGATCCTAAGGGGAATGTCATATGTACAGTAGGATGTTATAAGGGGTCATATGTGACCTACTAAGGGGTCACACATGTGTTAATGCATGCGTGACCCCTTAGGACAACATAGGACCCCTTAAGACACTATGTGATGGACTAAGGGGTATGTCATTCACACTAGGATTTTATAAGGGGTCATATGCAGTTCTAAGGGGTCATGCATATGTTATAACAAATGCATGACCCCTCAGAACCACATATGAACCCTTATGACACTATGTGATCCTAAGGGGAATGTCATATGTATAGTAGGATGTTATAAGGGGTCCTATGTGACCTACTAAGGTGTCACGCATGTGTCAATGCATGCGTGGCCCCTTAGGACCACATATGACCCCTTAAGACACTATGTGATGGGCTAAGGGGTATGTCGTTCACACTAGGATTTTATAAGGGGTCATATGTGGTTATAGGATTTTATAAGGGGTCATATGTGGGTCTAACCACATATGACCCCTTAGGACACTATATGATCCTAAGGGGAATGTCATATGTACAGTAGGATGTTATAAGGGGGTCACGCATGTGTTAATGCATGTTGACCCCTTAGGACCACATACGACCCCTTAAGATAGTATGTGATGGACTAAGGGGTATGTCGTTCACACTAGGATTCTATAAGGGGTCACGCATGTGTTAATGCATGCGTGAGCCCTTAGGACCACATATTCAACCCCTTAGGACACATAGGAAATGTCATATGTACAGTAGGATGTTATTAGGGGTCATACATGTGACCTACTAAGGGGTCACGTATGTGTCAATGCATGCGTGGCCCCTAGGACCACATACGACCCTTAAGACGCTATGTGATGAACTAAAGGGTATGTCGTTCACACTAGGATTTTATAAGGGGTCATATGTGGTTATAGGATTTTATAAGGGGTCATATGTGGGTCTAACCACATATGACCCCTTAGGACACTATATGATCCTAAGGGGAATGTCATATGTACAGTAGGATGTTATAAGGGGTCATATGTGACCTACTAAGGGGTCACACATGTGTTAATGCATGCGTGACCCCTTAGGACAACATAGGACCCCTTAAGACACTATGTGATGGACTAAGGGGTATGTCGTTCACACTAGGATTTTATAAGGGGTCATATGCAGTTCTAAGGGGTCATGCATATGTTATAACAAATGCATGACCCCTCAGAACCACATATGACCCCTTATGACACTATGTGATCCTAAGGGGAATGTCATATGTATAGTAGGATGTTATAAGGGGTCCTATGTGACCTACTAAGGTGTCACGCATGTGTTAAAGCATGCGTGACCCCTTAGGACCACATACGACCCCTTAAGACGCTATGTGATGGGTTTTGGGATATGTCGTTCACACTAAGATTGACTTTATAAAGGGTCATATGCGATTTTAATGGGTCACGTATGTGTTAAGACACTATTTGATGGACTAAGGGGTATGTCATTCACCCTACAATTTTATAAGGGGTCATATGCGATTCTAAGGGGTCCCGCATGTGTTATAACACGTGTGACCCCTTAGAACCACGTATGACCCCTTAGGACACTAGATGTGATCCTAAAGGGAATGTCATACATGTACACTATTATATTATATGTGATCCTCTATGACCTCCTAAGAGAATGTATAGTGTCATATGTGGTCTTAAGGGGTCATGTTGTGCGTGTAATAGGATGTGAAAATAGGTCACATTGTAGAGGAAATTTATTTTGTCTAATTTGTTTAAATTTGGTATCTAAATTTTCTAATGTTTATTTAAATTAATTTTTTTAACGTTTTTCTTTTTTTGCTAATGTTTTTCTAAGATCTGATTTACTACAGGGTAGTTTTCTATGTTTTTCATAACAATTTTTTAAAATGTTGAAAAAAATATACATCTATACAATTACGTAATTTTAAAAACAAATTTACACATTTCAATCAAAATATTAAATTATCAAACATTTTTCTAAAATAATGAAAAATAATAAATTATCAAACATTTTTCTAAAATGTTCAAAACCAATAACTATATATAATTATTTAATTAAAAAATTAAATTAACAAATAAATTATTTACAAATTTAATAAAAAAAGACATTATTAAACCAAACAAAGGGTTATTTTGTGCACCTGATATAACAAGGGTCGAAAACTGAAATAAGAAAGATGCTAACTGCTGCAGACAAGGCTCGATGACGTGATGCTGATGACTGGTTCGATCCAACCCCCACCAGACAGAAAAAGTCAAATGTAACAATGACCTTTTAACTGTCATTTTCGATATTTATAAAATTTTAAAAAAAACCCTAACTGCCAAGGGTTCGAGCGAATGGGGGGTTCGAGCAAACCCATTAAAATATCGATATTTAATGGGTTCGCTCGAACCACCGTGTTCGCTCGAACCCAGCTGAACCGTTTGGTTCGCTCGGACTCCCAGGGGCAGTCCGAGCGAACATTTGTGTTTCGCTCGAACATTGTCAAATCCGAAATTCCCACTTTCGCCAAATTCTTTCGTTGGCAAAAGTGGGAACTAGTTTTGTGAATTCACCCAACCCTTATTTGTAAATTGAGCAATGAGCTCTAGGTAGTGTGCCTAAATGCATGTGCATTCTCCTTATGTAATATTTCTATACTTTTAGCAAAGTATATTAATATTGTGGGTTTGAATCCCATCGTGGTTTTTCCCTTAATCAGGTTTCCACATAAAAATCTTGGTGTTATGGTGTTGTTGATCTTTTCTTTGTGTTTCTACACTTTACTTCTTTTCATATGCATTAAGTGGTTTAAGAATCAAATTGTTAAAATAAGCAATTACAGAACACTGATTCACCCTCCCTCTCAATGTTTATTGATTCCAATAGTTCAAAATCAATGGTGAGGACAAAGTCGTGATCAACAACAGGAGGGGAAGGAGTAGAATTCCTTGGAGAATTGTTATGAAACTGGATTGTGAATCAGGTGGAAAAGGATCCCCTGTCAAAATATTCTTAAGGGGATGAGAATCCAGGAACTCATTTGGGTTGGGAAGTGGATCATTAAATGTCATGCTGAGTAGAGGAGGACTACAATGGTCTAGAGGAAAACTCTATCTAGATGACCTCCTAAATATAGCTCCTATGGTAGTCTGGGTTGTAAAGTTCATAAACAATCCTCACAACATCGAGACCACACTACAAAGACATGAAGGATTTGATTCTTTTGATAAAGCTGGCTAAATGGAAGGACAAAAGAAAAAAAATTCCAATGATAAATAAAAATGTAAGAAAAATTCATTTTTTTTAGATTTTGAATACAACCAAGAAATTAATACTAAAAATAATGATAAAGAAACATGTTCATGTTAGGTTCACCAAAATGTAGTGAAGGAAATTTGTCACCTCAAGGATGATAAACCCAAGAGGAAAAATCAATCCTCCAATACCTTATTTATACTAGCACTAAGGATGAGCCAAGAGATGAAAATGAGAAACTAAGCTAATAGACTGCAAGCTGAGACTCTTGGGCAATTCTGCTAAGCATTTGTCCTAAGGACGAGCACGTAGGTTTGGGACACCAACACGACATGTTGTCATCCTGTACAGATGAGGTATAGAGACCGTACGAAAGGTTTCAAGAAGTGACTAAACTATTAAATAGACAACATGGAAAATGAAATAAACAGAATATTGTAAAAACAAAAATGATAAAATAAGAAGAATGAGAACAAAAAGAAGATTATAGTTGGTCTGCGATTGAATCCTCTCACAAGAAAATAATCCTTCCACCATCATCAGCCTACACACAAGCAAGACGGGAAAATGTTGGGGTTGTGTTTTGGAGTTTTCCTAAGTCGGACCCCTATTTTGGTGTTTCCACCGCCACATACAACCCAAAGAGATAGCCACAAGAATGATAAAATGATAAAGATAATAGACAATTGTTAATAGATATGAAATAGATTAATGTAAATATATAAATGAATCAAAGAAAGAGGTGAGTAAACTCCCCTTCTATGAATTGTGAAGATGACACTATGAGTTGTTCAAAAGATAACAACAATGGTGGACTATGAAGTGCTAGAAAATCTATAAATGTTGCTCAAGAAGATCGCCAAATGCTCTAATCTACAAGAAGTTATTACAAAATGCCTAAAGATCCCAAAAATTCTATCAAATGAGAGAGATATAGACTTTGGACCAAAAACCGACATCGTTGGGTGCATGCAGGGGTGCTATGATTTCTCCCAGGCACAGGCGTAACACTCAAATGACCACTTGCATATTGTCAGATTTGCGGGATGCTAGCATGCCACACAGACATCTTTGTGCTGCACTACAGTCCTAAAGGTGATAGGTCAATAGAGTTGGTGAAATACCAGTTTGAAGCTGACAAAGTGATCTTGAGTAGACAAAAGGACAAAGATGGTGGTACACAACCTCCGATGATATGGAGGAAGACACCATTTGTTGCGATGAATTGTATAAGGTGCACTAACTCATTTGACTGCAAAATCCGATGAAAATTTCTAACGAAAGATGCATAATTAGATGTTTTGTTAGATAATTAAAATTTATGCCCGACGTTTGTCAGAATTTCGATGAAAATTTCTGATGAAAGTTCGTCGAAATTTCAACGAACGTTTGTCAGAATTTGTATGAATGTTTTTTAATAATAAAAGTGAGATCGATGATTTATAAATGACTAATTTGATCATTAGATAAAATACACAACTAAACATTA